>NC_090843.1:39602735-39702735 GCF_028021215.1 Eschrichtius robustus
TTTCTCATGGGTTGTCAGTTGGCAGAAACCCTCAACATTATAGTTTTGCCAGCCCAAGAATATGGCAGACTGGATCAAGATTGGATTTTCATAAGAGAATCCAGATGTCAAGCTTTGAAAAACGAAGAATACCATGAACATCTTTGGATTATCTGATGCTTCAACCTGATTATTATTTGGGGAGAGTCCACCTGACCTCTCTCATCATTCATTTTATAAGTATACATCAAGAGTCTCCGTTACCAGGCTTCCCTGGTGGCGCAGTGGTTGAGAATCTGCCTGCCAATGCAGGGGACACGGGTTCGAGCCCTGGTCTGGGAGGATCCCGCATGCCGCGGAGCAACTGGGCCCGTGAGCCACAACTACTGAGCCTGCGCATCTGGAGCCTGTGCTCTGCAGCGGGGGAGGCCGCGATAGTGAGAGGCCCGCGCACCGCGATGAAGAGTGGCCCCCGCTCGCCGCAGCTGGGGAGAGCCCTCGCACAGAAACGAAGACCCAACACAGCCAAAGATAAATAAATAATTAATTAAATAATTTTTTTTTAATAAAAAGAGTCTCCGTTAGCAGAGATCCTAAAGGAAGAAGGGCACCCAAGCAGACCTGTAAACAGAAGAGTGTGTCTGGGGCCATGGGAGTGGTTTGTCTGGAGCATAGGGTTCAGCTAAGTCTGGGGTCTGTTTTGCAGATGACTTGTGTGTAGAGTACTGTTCTAGGTGCCAATGAAAAAAAACCAATAACCCGTAGCCTGGGCTCTGCAGGCTTTGGGTCTTTTGAAGGAGAGATTTGTGATGTGTGAGCAGAGATATAAATGCATTTGCTTGCTATCCCTTTACTGAGAGGGGAATTAGGTGGGAAGTTGATATATTGTGGCCGGAATGAGATGGAGAGGAGCGGAGGCAGCAGCCGAGGCAGGAGAGCAGCTCCGATCGTTTCGTGGACGATGAGGGAAGCCTTAGTGCGCGCTGGGGGTTAGATGGTACTCCACCTCTGTGCCATGTGCTATTGTTGATAGCATCCTGATTGTATTTTGAGGAGTTAACCTCTCCCTCTTGGAAACAGCTGAGCTTCCCAACACTTGCTATGAAAGGGCACAAGCTTGCTCAGTTGTTGAGGCCCCAGGCCCGTTCGGGAAATGAGCAGTGTCCAGCAGTGACTTACACCCTAGAGTAGCCTCACCCTTTCACTCCATTATGTCTTGCAAATACTTTTTATGTGTGTCGGGGTGTGAAAAAAGTTGAAAACCAATGCAACTGGGCCTTGAGGGACTGTTAACGAAGGTGTCCTGTCCTCCTCTGGTTCCTCCCCGGAACATGATTCATAAGCAGTGTCTGAGACTGAAAATGGTAGACATTCTTTCCAGTGAGAGCACTGTCTTTTCCAAACCTGGGTTTTCAACCTTTTCTCTTATAAGCTCCCCTTACTTCCTCCAAGTAGAGGGATCCGTTGCTAGCAACCAAGGAATGCTAACCCATGCCACGGTTGCTGAGTGGGAAAGTGTGTGTTTGTGTGCATGCACGTGCGTCTGTATGGAATTGTGTTTTGTGTAACTTGAGTGCCCAAACACCCTGCTGTCCCTGTGAAAGCTGAAGCCCTCTCACTCTCATTCTCATTCTGCACCCCCAGTTCCTAAACTCTCCCCCACTGTCCGTTCGGGTCAGAGGACGGGGTGAGAGGCGGCAGCAAACCCTGACCCGATCCTCAGAGATGGGCTGGCGATCACAGGCTGGCTGCTTGCTGAGCACCCAAGGAAAAGAGAGGGAAACAAGAATACATTTCTGCATCCTGGGGGCTAAGCTACATGTCAGGACAAGTCCCACGCGAAGGTCTTAAGCGGGTCTGACCTTTGGGGTGAGAGGGGCCTTTTTTCACCGGAGAGTCCTCTGCTCTCGGCTCCACGGTGGGAGGTCAGGAAGGGGTTCCCACCCATCCTTGGAGAGGCCACTCAGCTCCAGAGCAACCAGGGGCGGGCCCAGCCAGGGTGTTATAAGGAGATGAGCAATATAGCTGCTATTTACTACTGAAAACACATAAGGGCAAATATTTGGCTAAGTGTTTATTTGCTAGTGGAACTTTTTAAATGGTTGAATGGAGACCCAGTGTCAGCATGGGGAGTTTGATTAAAAACAAACTGGGTAAGTGTTTCTCCACAGCTGTGAACTTGGAGAGTTTCTGTTTCTTCGGCTCTGGAATGCTCAGTGGGCTCTGTCCCTTGACGGCAGACAGCGGGCAGGGAGCCCCAGCCGGGCGGCTCTTCCTGTCCCTGCAGCCAGGAAGGCCAGGGCCCCAGTCCCCTCATCAGAACTGGGTCCCACCGCTCTTCGGGCACAGTGAGGAGTCTGGGGTGACAGAGAAACATTCTGGCCACCTCTGGGTGTGATCTGTAGCTGAGGCTTAATCTCTTCAGCAAGAAGCCATTTTGTGAGAACGGCTCTGAGCATTGCTCTGCTGATGACTGTTTGCAGATCTATCTTTCTTCCTTTCTTTTTCCCTTCCTTGTTTTTTCTCTCGCCAAGTGAAGTTTCGTGCTTATGAAATGTATGTCTCTTGCTACTTACTCTGAACAACTGGGGGCGGGGAAGGGTGGGACTTTGCTTTAACTAAAGGGTCCCTAGGGCACACATCTTCTGTCCCACAAAAAAAAAAAAATCCCTGACATCTTCTGAGTTCCTCCTCTGTGCCTCACTCCATCCTGGGCTCTTCCTCCATCCCCCACCTCGGTTCATCTTACCGCGTAGGAGATTTGTCATCCCCATTTTACAGATGGGTAAACTGAGGCTCAAAGATGTGCCATGTTTTGCCTGAAGCCACATAGATGGGAGGTGGCAGAACAAGATGTAAGCCTAGATGTATCAGCCTCTATAAGTTCACACTTTTTCACTCCCTCCTCTTGTATTCACTCTCTTTACCCTATGGCCACCATGCTGGACGTCCCAGAACAAGGAATAAAAGCCCATGAAAGTTGGGGGAGAAGACCAGCAGGAACATAATCCACTTCTCCAAACCTGTGGTTCTCAGGAGGGATGGTCATCCATAGCTTGGGGAGAGAAGACCCCCCTCCTGAGTGGCTGGCTCCCTCTACAGCAGGCCACACAGGACGCTGGATGGACACAATCAGGAGTCAGGCTGCTGTTGTCACCAGCTCCTCAAATTCATTCTGCTCAAGGAAATGGGTAATCAGGGATAAGAAACCTTAGACCCTCAGAAATGTGTCCCGTTACCCCCCTGGAAACAGCCCTCCCTCCATCCCATATTCCCACTATGCTTCAGAGGCCGCAGATACAGGTGCAAATCCTGCTAGGCACATGACTAGGAACAATTACATACCCTCTCCGAGCCTCAGTGGCCCCGTCTGTGAGATGGGGATAATCATGCCTCCACACAGCATTACTGAATATCAAATAGGAGGACATCTACCAAGAACTGGCCGGCACTAAATGTCACCCCAAAAAGGATTACATTCCTCCTCACCCCAACACACACTTCCACTGAATCCCGCAAGGAATCCCTGATTCCTAAAAGAGGAAAAAGCCCACATCTCTGGCCTAAAGCAGCTCCCCACCCTCACCCAACTGATTGAATAGTCAAAGCCTATCCTTTACCCTCTCAACTCTACAAACTGCAAGCAAACAAGACTGCTCATGATAGGCGGCCCTGGAGTTTGGCCAGCTTCCTGAGGGTGAGAAAAAATATCACACTAAATCTCCAGAAGACAGTCCCCAGATAGAAACTGTTCCCACCATGGGGACCCCTGCCTTGCGCTGCGGGCCTGACTTGAGCCCCATGGGTCGGGATGAAGGATGCTTATTCTGGGGACATCATCGCCTCACCACAGGCCTTATAGGTGCCAAGCAGGCATCGTCGGCCCTCATCTCTCAGAAGGGAAATTGAGGCTCCGAAAAAGTAAACAGCTGAGCCAAGGTCACACAACAATTTGGGACAAATTCTCTACCCTTCCGAGGCCGGGGCTCATCCACATTTCAAGGAGGGGGAGTTTGAGAAAGCATACTGGATATCGCAAAATAACATTATACACAGAAAAAAGAAAAATAGGTTTTTCAAAAATTATACAAATTACTAAAGTTAGGCAAACGTTCAGCTGGGCATGAGTAAAAAGAAAATTAAGAAATATTCCCTTAGATTGAGGGTGAGCAATCCAACCGGAATTATGGAGAAACCACTCTCCTTTTTTATGGAGAGGAAGCTTCCCCTCCCCTTTTCTTCTCTTCTCTCTCTACCTCCTCACACTCACACAACTCAAACAAGAAGTGGGGTGGGAGCGGGGGCAGGGTGTGCGAATAAAAGCCTGTAATGGAAATGATGACCCTTTTCTATTTCTCCTGCCACTCGTCTCTTATTTGAGCATGACTGCACTTCTGTATAGTATTGTAGGTTTTATTTTCCATATGAAGAAGAAACAGAGACAGAAGGTAATTTCCCCAGGGTCACACAGCAACTTAGCATCAGAAAGAAGATACTAGCCCAGGTGATCTCTAACACTCAAAGCCCGTGCTTTTGTGGAGTTGTAATTTTCCCACCCATTCTGCTGCCTACCCTTGAACCTCCCAATGGGACCCTGGCCAGACTTTGACCCCAGACCTTCTGAATCTCCTACATTCTTAGCAGAAGGACATATTCAGCAGCGCAAATACAATGGTTTTATGTATGTATACGTGTTATATGCACACATAGATAATACACAGTTAAGTAATCTTACATCACATACGTACACCTACATGGATGTGTTTTACATACATGTGTGTGCATAAGAGACAACTCTTTTGAAACCCATGAGAGGAGAAGAAGGAGGCAAAAAGAAGAGAGGATGTGTAAAGGAGGAGGAATAGCGTGTGAAGGAGGGAGAGAAGAAAAAGGAGGTAGAAAAGTCAGAGGAATCAAAAGAGGAAGAGAAGGATGGGTGAGTGAAAGAATCACTAGGAGAGGAAACAGAGAAAACACAGAGGAAGACATCTCTCCCTGGCAGAATGAATAGCCATACCACTCTGAGGCCGTCAACTTGCCGGCAATTCTCAGGGTGCTCCTTGGGCTCAGGAAGTGTGGGTTCAGGCAGGGAGGCTCCTCGGAGCCTGCTTTGTCTCAGCAGTCACACTCTGAGACCCTCCCCCAGGCCTGCCAGAGTGACGTGGGAAGGGTGGGCAGACCTGAGGCAGATGGAAGGAGGGGTGTGTCAGGTCCAGCCTGGGGGATGCTGGGCAATTCCCTCCTTCCTGAAGCTGATGAGGGCTCCCTCCACCCCAGATACCTGGGGGCCCACAGGCAGGCGTTCGTGCATCACCAGGTCCTCCCTGGGGCCGGCCCTGAGGTCAGTCTTCCCTTCCCCCTTGTGTGCCTGGAGTTGTAGATGGCAACCCCGCTGTGCCTCGGTTTCCTCATCTGTAGATTGGCACGGTAAGAATACCCACATCACCAGTAGTCGTGAGGAGGAAATGAATGTGCAAACCTGTCTGGGTCCCGCGTCATCTCAACAGCTAGTAGCCCTGGTTGTTCTTGTTGTTCTCTCGGGTGAAACACCCTCTATGGTTCCCACAGCTAAGGCTTCTATTATGGAGCAAGGCTCGAGGGCTGACTATGCACTGAACACATGGTGTCTTAAATCCAGGGAGGCCAAGAGTGAGCATTTGGGGAATGACGATGGGGGAGAGAGATTGTATTCACTCAGATGACGTTTAATGCACACCTACTATGTGCATAGTCCCATGCGTGGGCTTGGCAGTGCAATTACAGCTAAGAGGAGTCCTCAATACTCCTTCCCAAATTTTTCCTCTTTCTTCTTTTTGAAAAATTGTTTATGTATCTGTCTGTCTCTCTAGATGAAGTGTCAGCTTCCTGAGGATGGGGTCTCTGCCTTCTTACTTCCTACAGTGTTTGGCACAGAGTAGATGCTTAATAAATACCTGGGAAATAAGCCAACAATGAAACAATGAGAGTCCCAAGGAAGGGCCTCCTAGTGGAGATGTGGAGCCCCCCGCCTCCCGTCAACATCAGAGGCTGTGAGCAGCATCTTAGTCAAGTCGAAAGAACTGGAAATTTGGAGGCAGTGAGACTGGAACTGCGCTCTCTGTGTCACCGTGTGACCTATGACAAGCGGCTCAGAGAATCTGAGTTTGGTTCCTCATCTTTCAAAGGAAAATAGGCCCCCTACCTCCTTGAGTTGTTGGAGGGATAAAACGCAAGAATTAAATGGCGGCCCTTGGCCCACAGAACCCCTCCAGCCCTCGGCTTCTCTGTGCCTTTTCTCTGGACAACAGGACACAGCCCAACCCCTCTGCCTTCTCTACTTAGCAACAAACTCCGCAAGATCCAAAGACCCAAGGAATAACTAGATTCATCATACAAGAAATACACCCACTCGGAATTCTGCACGAATGCTTTGGGAGTATATTACTTTAGGTCAGTGGCATTTTCATAAAATAATAATAGTATTCTTGTGGTTGCTCTACATACCCCACTGTATCTCAGTTAATCTTTATATCAGCTCTGAAGAGCAGGTGTCCATAGCCCCATTTCACAGATGAAGAGAGGGAGCTCTTAAGCTCCCACCCGAATGTGCATGGCCCACAGGGAAGGAGCCAGGATTTGAACATCCCTCCGTGGATCTATCTGATTCTAAAGTATATATTCTCTCTCCTCCACCCCATGGCCTCTGTCCATAAATGTTGAAATAGCTCTTCATTCTCATCAGAAGCTTTAGTCAGAAGATGAGGAAATGGAAGCAGGGAATTGGGGGGGGGGGTGGATCTGGAGGGAAGGAGGCTGAGAATCCTTTTCCATTCTGAAATGAGTTAAAAAACATTCCAATTCCATTTTTCACTGTCTATCGCATCCTAAGAACACAAAGACCTCAGCCAAACCCCTAACTGTTTAAAGAGTAACAGAACTCCAGATTAAATTAGTATCCACATTCAAACAGTAGCTGCCATGGGGCAACTGCCAAGTTGTCTCTACCCTCACGAGAAAGGGAAGAAAGCAAATACTAGCCAGGACCTTCGATCTGGAGCACAGAAACCAGATCCCGACGTGGTAGCGCCATGCGGGGGAGACTCAGCACAATCAAATCTTTTCATGTTTCCACTCAAGTTTGCCCCTTTCTCACCAGACGCCTGCCTAACAGCTCCCTTCCAGTGACAATGAATTGGTACCGAAGTGATCCGGACTGTTTTGACACTGAGCATCAATTCCACAACCTCGGTTTTCATCCACAAATCAATTATTCTAGCTCATTACAGGGCCAGAGTGAGTTTTCCCATCAGAAGGGGAACTTTCATTCACTCTGCCTTTCATTCGCCCAGGAAGGAAAGACAAAGAGAGGAAGGCAGGAGGGAGCGATGCTTGAGTTCTTAGACAGTGCCCACACGTTTCCTCCCTGGGACAGAACCCAGAGAGCTGGATGTCACTGAGCCAAGCATGCAGAGTTCCAGGAGGAGAGTTCGGGCTTCCTGAGAGCAGCCCAATAGGTCTGCATCGTCTCCAGCTAAGAGGAACCGAGAGGTGTCCCCACAAAGGCTTTAGCCTGGCAAGGAGAGGGGAGAGGCAGGGTTGCAGGAGGTGAAATCAAGCCACCAGTAACAGGAAGTGGAGAAAAAGTGACACTAGATCCCCAGTCCTCCTGCAATGAGACAATCTCCCCCAAACACCGTGTGCAGCCCCTTGGAAAGCGCGCCTACTGTGCACCGGGACTCCTCCCCCACGCCTTCTGTGCGCAGTCAATGCAACAAAGAACCGCTGCCCATTTATTCCCGAGCTGTGACCCCTTTAAGGACCCCTGGGAAAAATGACTGTGGCCTCAGTGCCAAGGAAAGCTGCTCTCCTGAGAAACCATTTTATAAAATACACAACACAAATCTTATAAAGGATGTTTTCTGCTTTACTTTGGCCAAGCAGAAGCTCAGAGACAAATATAGTAACCAATTTTAATAATTGTGCAAGACTCCATGCCGTGCAGGTTTGTGGACTAACATTGCCCTAGCATCATATTTCTGTTCAACTCTTATTTCTTTGTGTCGTGATTTCTTTAATGTACTGCATCTCTTTTAGGGAGCTGTCTCATATCCTTCCTGGAAAGAAAAGAAGCATATGGGACCTAATCAATCAGACATTAAATTAATAAAGAAAATGCAAAATTTGGTTGCATCTTCACAAAAGCTTGTTGGGATAGTGATCATGGTCCTAATGTTTGGGATGAGGAAATTCCAGGCACAGAGAGCTTAAGTAACTTACCCAAAGTCACACAGCTAGTGAGGGACTTAGCTAGGAAGCTAACCAGAGTCATCTGACTTTTTAAAGTTTAAAGCTTAAAGTTTAACATTTAAGGCTCGTGTTCTTTCCACTGCCTGGTGCTGCCAGATGTTCTCCTACCTCTAAAAAGCTTCCCGTGGCCTACTGATCCAGGAGGTCTCAAGGTCTCAAGACCTTCCAGCGTCCAAGAGTAGAGCCATAGAACCAGCCACTGCTCCCATCTTCTCCCCTTTCACCCACGATAGGATGAGAGGACACAGGTGCAAGCTCCACGTCTTCCTCCCCAGCCCAAGCCTGGCCGGTCCTAAGACAGCATGTTAAGGGCTTGGCGCCTTCATTCCGGAGCCGCGTGTGCCGGGAGGAACGCCTTGTGCATGTGGTTCTGATTTGCATGCATCCCCCCCGGTCTCCACAGAACCCTTCCATTCCAAGTCCGAGAAGCCGTGGGAGCCTTGTGTTTTTTTGTTGTTTTTTTTTTTCTTTTTTTAACACAGTCCTCTCCCCCCCACCCCCCTTGCTCTCTCTGACAGCTTTTCTCTTTGAATCAGAGAACTAGACTCTGCCAAGTGAAAATGTAACTCAAACCTCAAAGGGCTCAGCGGCGCTAGAAACTCGCAAGGCACAATCGCCCCAGAGATGCGGCTCTGCAGACCGACTCCCGCCGGGCGGGCGTGGCTCCCGAGCGGCCAGGGGCGAGCTCTGCTGGGGGTCCGGGTATTTTTAGCTGATAATGTGTCTAGATGCCCTTGCTCCTGGCCCCCGAAAGAGAGATGGGGGTGATTTCTCCTCTTTACGGGTGAGGAAGGAGGCTCTGAGAGTCCAGAAGACCCTTTCATTTCGTTGGGGCCTACTGTGTGCCCAGTGCCTCCCAGCCCGCATCTCCCTCCCTCCGCCCTCACTGCCCACCAGGGAGGCAGGAGGGAGATGGGCACCCTGCCGCCCTGTGACATAGGAAAACAGCTTGTAAGAGGAGAGGTCGGAACTCTAACTCAGGACCAAAGTCCCCACGCCAGGGACGTAGGTTGCAAGGGAGAGGTGCCTCGAGGTGCTGGCAGGGAAATGGGTACATGCACTTGAATCCAGCCAACTCCTCCCTGAGCCCGTCAACAAGCGAATGATTGGCCAAGCAGAGCCTGTTGTCTGCAGACTTGCAGGGGAGGAGTTGAGTGATGCGGGCAGGTGGGCATATTTAGAAATGCCTGTCTCAGGGAGGCAAGTCCTGAGCCGGACAGGGAAGGAGGGTGCAGTGGCAGCTGGAGGCTGGCTTCTGCATTGAGCAGTGTTTGACCTTGGGTCTCCTTCCCTGGGTCCCACCTCCCCACCAAGACCGACTCTCTAGTTTGCCCTCACAGTGCAAGCTGAAAATATTGAGCCCCCTGTTCAAAAATTATTTTTCGTAAGACAGACACAGGAGAGCATTAAACCAAGCACAGGGCCCCTGTGCATCTGCTCAGGTCACGTGCCCATAAAGCCAGCCCTCGAGGCCCCCTTTCTGTACCCACTCAGAGGAGTGGGAGCTGACCACACGAGTCTCAGTAGCCCAAACGTGGCCCAGCAAGAATCATCACCAGCGTCTCCTCCTTCCTCATCCAGGCCTCTCTCCAAATATGCCATCACACTGACAGCTACCACCCCCAATCGGATCTCAAGCAGACTCAATGAATATCTGTTGATTTAATTCCAATGAAAAAAGAAGTGATACTCATTCACAACCAAGTGTAAATAACCAGCACCAGTTTAAACTGTGACCTTCCCACAGAGATTTTCATTTTCACAGGGATCAAAGCCTTAAGCTCAAGAAACATCCTTCACTTGGTGGCCTTCCAGGCATCAAAGAGTAGATGGGGAGGGGGTACTGGGGACCGAAGGCAGAAGGCGTTTACCTGCCCCACGTATGGGTCAGGCCAATCCCACAGGAGTGATGCATAGAGAGACTTGGTGTTGGATTTCAGGGACCCTTCTATCCTCTCACAGTGGTTCAAACAAGCAGTTAATTTTCATCACACAGGGTTTACTGGGGCAACTGGCCACTGCACTCTTCCTCACGGCCAAAGGTCTCTCTATAGGAGACTGGGCCCACCACAACTTTGGCCCAGTCTGTCTCCCCAGCTCATGATGGAGTCAGTTCTTCCCCCAAACAGAACCTGAAGAAGAAAAGGAGAGAGGAAGAGAAAATAGGATGAAGAGGATAGATAGGAGGGAAGGAGAAAAAGAAAAAGGAAAAACATTTATTTTGTTTTTGATTGATTGTAAGCTTTATGAGAATAGGGACCACAGCTGTCTTGTTCCCCCAGAGCCTAAGGCAACCAAGCCAACCAGTACAGTGCCTGATAAACTGTAGGTGCTCAATTCATATTATGGATGGATGGATAGATTGGTAGAGGGATGGACAGCGGGTAGTTGGATGTATGATTATATATGTAGGTGGCTGGATGTGTAGATGGGTGGGTGAATGGTGGGTGGATGGATGAACTGATGGAGAGTGGATAGGTGGATGGATAGAAGGTTGGTGAACAGCTGGGCTGGTGGATGGGTTAACGGATGGGCAGGTGAATAAATGGTGGGAGGGTGGATGAAATGCTAGGCTCTGTGGTAGATGCTTTTGCGTTTATGCCTTTTTATTTTCCAAGTGCTGCCTTGAACCCCCTGTGAACAAAGTAGAGGTTTAAACAAGCAAACTATCTCTCATCAGCTCTGTGAGTTAAATACTATGCAACGTCACCTCTCCTCTAGCTAGGAAGGGGCCAGTCAGGATCCCAATCTCAGTCTGCCTAAGTTGACCCAAAGCTCTCTCCACAGCACCGGCATGCTGAAGAGACTGAGCATTTATCCAGGGGCCACCTGTAGCACTGCCTGCTTAATTTCAACCCTGAGCCTCTGGGCCCCATCCCCTGCTCCCGCCTTAAGGATACAGGCAAATGCAACTTCTTTTCTAATATTTCCTAATTCATTCAGGCTCCTTGACACATCCTCCTGTCCTTCAGAGATGAACTGACCATTCTGGGTCAGGCAGGGCATGAAGTCCCTTTGACACAAAACCGAATCACACGAGAGCAACATCCCAGCGATCTGTCAGCCTAGCTCTTAGTCTTGACACCCCCCCACCCAGCTTCACCCATCCTTTACTTCAGCTCTTGAGGGTAGTCACTCTTTAGAGGTCAGGGAACCCTAAAGAGGATTTGCTGAAAGCTATATATTTTACTCCATGCCCCCAATGTACATAGACACAAAATTATATATACACAGAACCCCTTTGAAGAACCCATGATCTCATTCACTGTGTTGTAGAATTTGCTGTTTTGTGCATGTCATCTCTTCAAAGTCCAGGTATCTAGTATGTGAATGATCCGGATGGTTGATTCTGCTCCCATTTCTCTTTATCGCTGTCAAATAATGAAACGATAAGGTGTGTGTCGGGGCTCTCCAGAGTTACGTAAACCCTGATTCTGTCCTCTGAGAGTGCAGTAGGCAGCATCTAAGCTGGTCCCCAAGGGTCCCTGCCTCCAAGAACTCATTCCCTAGGCTAATTTCCTTCTCTTTTTTTAAAATTAATTTTATTGAAATATAGTTGATTTACAATGTTGTATTAATTCCTACTGTACAGCAAAGTGATTCAGTTATACATATATATATATATATATATGTTTATCACAGGATATTGAATATAGTTCCCTGTGCTATATGGTTTATCACAGGATATTGAATATAGTTTATCAATTATGGTTTATCACAGGATATTGAATATAGTTCCCTGTGCTATACAGCCAGACCTTGTTGTTTATCCATCCTATATATAATAGTTTGCATATGTTAATCCCAAACTCCAAATCCTTCCCTTCCCCACCCCCCTGCCTCTTGGCAACCACAAGTCTGTTCTCTGTGTCTGTGAGTCTGTTTCTGTTTTGTAGATAGGTTCATTTGTGTCATATTTTAGATTCCACATATAAGTGATTTCACATGGTATTTGTCTTTCTCTTTCTGACTTACTTCACTTAATATGATAATCTCTAGGTCCATCCTTGTTGCTACAAATGGCATTATTTCATTCTTTTTTATGGCTGAGTAGTATTTCATAATTTCCTCCTCTTGAATGTGGGCTGGACCTGGTAACTTTCTTCAGCAGGTAGGATCTGGATGTCCCTTCTAAGATTAGGTTACAAAAGATCCTGCTTCCGTCTTTTTAGCCCTCTTCAGCTCTTTTGCTTGCTTGCTCTTATGGAGGCCAGCTGCCATATTATAAACTGCCTTATGGAGAAGGGCAGCCTCTGGCCATCAGCCAGTGAGGAACTGAGGCCCTCAGTCCAACAGCCTGTGAGGAACTGAATCCTGCCAGCAGCCTCCTGAGTGAGACTGGAAGCAGACCCTTCCCCTGTCGAGCCTTGAGTTGATAGTAGCCCCAGCTGTAGCCCCAACATCAGAGATTCTGGGCCGGAAGACTCAGCTAGGCCACACCCAGATGCTTGCTCCACAGAAACTGTGAGATAATGAATGTGTGTTGCTCTGAACATTAAGTTTAGGGATCATTTATTATATCCACATGGATAACAAATGTGGTTATCTGACGTCCTATTGAACAGCTGCTCTGTGACAATGATTCTAAGGGAAAAGAGATGATGAATAAGATCCATTCAATGCCCTCTAGATACTCTCAATCTGTGAGTCAGCTAGTAAAGCAGATCATTATAAGTCATCTAAATAAGTATCATAGGACTTCCCTGGTGGTGCAGTGGTTAAGAATCCGCCTGCCAGTGCAGGGGACACGGGTTCAAGCCCTGGTTCGGGAAGATCCCACATGCCGTGGAGCAACTAAGCCCATGCGCCACAACTATTGAGCCCGTGTGCCACAACTACTGAGCCCGTGTGCCACAACTACTGAAGTCTGCGCGCCTAGAGTCCATGCTCCCCGACGAAGAGAAGCCATCTCAATGAGAAGCCTGTGCACCACAGCGAAGCGTAGCCCCTGCTCGCTGCAACTAGAGAAAACCCGCGCACAGCAACGAAGACACAATGCAGCCAAAAATAAATAAATAAAATAAATAAATATATTTTTAAAATAAAATAAATAAATAAATATTATAATAAAGTTATTATCATAGAGTAAACAAACAATAAAAATCCACTGGCCAAGGCAAGTCACATGGCCAAACTCAAAGTTAAGGGGGGTGGAGGGGATACACTCCACCCCCATTAGTAGGAGAAACTGCAAAGTCACAGGACAAAGGATATACATACAGGAAGGGATAAGGAATTAGGGCCAAGAATGTAATCTACTGCCATGAAAAGACATCGATGAAACGTAAATGCATATCACTAAGTGAAAGAAGCCGATCTGAGAAGGGTATATACTGTACGATTCCAACTCTGTGACATTCTGGAAAGGCAAAACTATGGAGACATTTAAAAGATCAGTGGTTGCCAAGGGTTATGAAAGAGGAAGGGATGAATAGGTGGAACACAGAGGATTTTTAGGGCAGTGAAACTACTCTGTATGAGATAAAATGACGGTTCCATGTCATTACACATTTGAACCAAACCCATGGAATGTACACCAAGAGTGAGCCTTAATGCAAACTATGGACTCTGGGTGATGATGGTGGGTCAGCGCAGGTTCATCAATTGTAAAAAACGCACCACACTCTGGTGAGGGTGTTGAGAATGGGGGAGGCTGTGCACGTGTGGGGGCAGTGGGTATATAGAACATCTCTGTACCTTTTGTTCAATCTTGCTGTGAACCTTAAAGTGCTCCAAAAAGTAAAGTCTACCTAAAAATGCAACCTACTACCTACTATAAAGGGCTATGGCAGTTTAGAAAAAAGATACATTCAGTAGAGACATAAAAAGGACACTGGGAGGAAACATATCAAACGCTGACACTAGATGTTGGCAGATGGCACATGATTCTTATTTCCCTCTTTGTATCTTTTCCAGCTCCAAATATTCTACAATGAGCAAGTTTACATTTCAAGTAAGAGAAAATATTACAAAAAATATGAGACAGGCTCTTGGAGCCTGAAGGAAGGAGAAATTATTTTTGACTGAGAGAGCTGAGGAAGTACCTGAAGGCAGGTGGCATGGAGCTGGCACTGAAGGACAAAAAGTGCTCCAACAAAGAAGGAACGTGAAAGAGCTTTGGATCCAGAAAACAGAAGCAGCCCACTAAATGCAGAGGGGGACTTGCCTTAAAGCTGTTGTGACAGTAAGTGCATCTTAAGGGGCCGGCTGTGCAGCCAGGCCAGATACACTGATGTTTAAGTGATGAGTAGTGGTGAACTCAGCTTGTGGAGGATGGAGTCGGGAAAAAATGGGCATAATCTAAGGAGTCTAAAATGTTAGCGATCGAAGGGACTTTCACATCAGCCCCTTCACCTTATTTTAGGTCATTTTTGACCTAAAGAAACCCCAGCAGTTTCATATGGTTCAACCTAATACCAAGAGGGGACCTGAGCCCGAAGAGTGATTTTCCCACCATCACAGAGACAGTGAGTGACAAAGCCAGGACACATCCAGTGTGTTTCAAGAGCAAAGAAGGGACAGACACAGGAAGTTCAGGCATCCTCTGTGAGGAGCTCGGATAAGGGTGGGCTTGATGAGGAGCAGTTAGATCTTCAGAGCTGCCACCCTGGGAGGGTTTGACCATGTGTACGCTGTCAGGCTCACAATAAAGAAAGTACTGAATATTAGCTCCCATCATCATTCAAGCAGGTGTGTCTGATTTGTCTTTAAAGCAAGACCTTCTGCAGAGAGACGTGAAGTGAGCAGTGTTGGAAGACCCTCCTGGGCAGAGACAGCATCTCGTCCCCCTCTGTAGTGTCTACAGGTCCTGGCACAATTCTAGGCACATGGTCATGTACAGTAATGTTTGCCGGATCCAATGCACAATGTCTCTGCACTTCCACCCTCCTGGGCCATGAGGCTTCAGCCCTTTGTCTCCTACTCTCCCAGGGTCAGAGGATGTCTCGCCGGCCTTGTTCTGTAACTTTTATTTTTAGTTAAAGAGTTTTGGGTGGCAGGGGGTGGGACGGAGGGGAACAGGGGTAGCCATCAAGGGGCCCTGAAGCTCAGAGTGGCTCCACTGAAGCACTTTTTGTATTGCATTTAGAAAACACAGGTTTTTAGAAGAAAAAAAGGGGCAAATCCATCCCTATGCAGGGGGGATTTGGGAGCAAGCATTAGCCTCCTAAGAGGGTTCACAAGGTTATACTTAGTCTCTCTCTCTCACACACACACACACACACACACACACTCACACTCACACTCACACACATACATGCACAAACACACACTCATTTTGTATCAAGCACCAGGTCGAGTAGGTCAGAAAGGAATGGTACCATTGTTCCCTGTTTACGCCTGTTTTTCAAGAGACTGCCCCAGAATGTCACTTCTCTACCCTTCCCCTACCTGAAAATGAGATTAGAACTTGCCCTTGATTTTGCCCCAGGACCAGTCCAGCTCAGAATGCTCACAGCAGGGCTATTCAGTGAGCACTAATCATTTCTTCCTATCTCCCCATGAGATTAGAATACTGTGGGCTCTGGCTCCTGGTACAGCCTGACTGTGTTAGGCCCCAACACTCCCCGGCCACTGTGAAATACCCTGGAAAAAACAGGTCCTGGAAGAAAAGATCTCCTTAAGGAGCTGCAGCCTCAAACTCCTCTTTCACCAAAGGTTTTGGCAGAGGTGGGGGCAGGGCTTATAGGGCCTGAGTCAACCCGTGGAAACAGGAGGGTCTGCACATTTCAGGAGACCTCTGCCCTAACAGGGGCTTCTAGTGGGGGAAAACCAAGGAGGACCATGAAAATTCCTCCTCCCCCTTGGTAGGTCCCCAGGCTAAGAACCCAACAATGCCCCAGTCCTTGCGGAGCCTCAATTACCAACTCTCCAAGCCTCTCCTGAAGACCACCTTCTCAGTTTCTCCTCCTGATCACCCAGGAAGAGGAGACTGCCCACCTTAGTTCCCTCCAGCCAAGCTTCAGGCTTGGGACCCACTTGCCTCTCTCTCTTCCCAGCTCTTGTTTCTACCAAATAGAGCTCCTCCTGAATGGGGCCTGTAGCACTAAAGCCTCAGAGGAGAGGCTGCTTCTCTGACTCTTTCCAGTTGTCAGAGAGGCCAGCTAAGAATAACCACACCCGAAATAGCACTTGGGATGATTTCGGTGTGGCTCAGCCCAGAGGCAGGTGGATGGACCAGATGACCTATGGGTGTTCCTTCTACTCCTTGGATACCTCATTCATTAACAAAAATCTACTGAACACCTACTATGTACCAGGCACTGTGTTAGGTACTGGGGATGCAATGATGACTAAGGTGCATGGCCCCTGTCCTCATGGAGGTCTGAGCTTAATGAGAAAATCACAGCCCACCTCTGCCCCCACCACCTCTCCTGCCCCTGTTGGGGTCAGTAGGTTTTGCTTCTGTGCCATGGCACTGTGTTCAGTCCTCTGCCTAGCTTGGAACATACTGTATTATAATTACCATCTCTTCAGTTGCTTCCTTACCAGATTCTGAATTCTGGAGACAAGAATCACTTCTCTGTCCCCAGAACTTAGCACACTGTCTGGCCCATTGTAGATGCAGAATCAAGATTTGAATAAGTGGATGGATGGATGGATGGATGGATGGATGGATGGATGGATGGATGGGTATAGATTGATGGATCAAGTCCTTTACTTTATGGAGATGTTGACTAATAGGAATTTTCTTCCATCTGCTTCTTTCTTTGGACCCCAATTGGTTTGGCTGCACTATATCAATTTGGGCCATACTAAAATTAAACAGAAGACATCTTAAGTGAACATTTGAGGGAGAATAAGGATGGCAAATATATGACATACACGCTGATGCTTCTTGCTCCCACACAGCTGGCCTCTTTCCTACTATGTCCAGACGTGCCCTCAGTCCTTCTCAGCACAGTTCCTAGGACATTGCAGCCAACTACTGGAGATGTTAGGTAAGTTGGAGCTTATTTGCCATCTATGAACTAGACAATCAAGCTTGGCAAGGAGAAGCAGGGGTTAGGTTCTGACAGATCGTTGAGATCAAATGATTAGGTATGAAGCTTCTACAACAAAGTCTTATGATGAACAGGCTGTCCTATTGTAGCTAATACCAAGCAGTACTTTAAAATGCATTAACATTTTCATTCAGGTACTAGTTAATGATTTTGTTCTATATAATGATTGATGAATTATTTACTCATCTCCACAAGAAACCCCCAAATTCTCCAGTGCCGCAGGGAATCCCAGAATTTCCAAAGCCAGCACTAGAGAGGGGGTCAAACTCTAATTATGTCACTGTCTCACCCAGAACCTGCAATTCTCTCCATCACCAGCGTGATAAACCTCCAGGTCCTTAGGAGAACATTCCAGATCCTGCATAAAAATCTAAGGTGCAGCCACAGTGGACTCCCTGACAACATGCCACCTCCCATTACTGGAACTTTTACTCTCTCCTTCCCTAGGAATGCTTATTCCCCCATCTCCACCTAGTTTAAATCTGCCCATTCTTGTGATAACATGGAAAAAGCCTTCAAATTAATGATTCATTTTTTAACAGTGTGTGTATGCTTACTACGATAACATACGATATCAGCTATAACAACAACCGCTATGGAGAAGCTGTACCCAAGGAAAAAGGCTGGCAAGAAATGCAGCAAAATGCCAACAAACTTTATATTGGTGGCATGGGACTGTGAGTGGTACTTCTTCTTCTGTTTTCTAAACGGTTTCTGATGTAGTTCTGTGGTTTTTATAATGAGATTATTACACTTAGCCAACATCTACTATAGGATGGGAATTAAGTCACTTTTAAACTTTATACCTCAAACACAGCCCAGTTTAAATGCTATCACCTCCAAGATGCCTTCCCTGACTACTCCCTCCCACTGTCCCCATAAGACACTGTATTTTCCCCTCTGTGTCCCCTAGATTTTCATTACTGTCTCTGTCAGAGGAGTTACCAGGGTCTACACTGAATCATAGATGATCTATATACATGCCTGTCCCACTTTATGATAGGATATTATTTTTGAATCAATAAATGAAAGAATGGTCATGTTTCAGCCTACACTGGTTAGAATATATAATATTATAATATGATATAAATTATTACATTC
This sequence comes from Eschrichtius robustus, assembly GCF_028021215.1. Taxonomy (NCBI): domain Eukaryota; kingdom Metazoa; phylum Chordata; class Mammalia; order Artiodactyla; family Eschrichtiidae; genus Eschrichtius; species Eschrichtius robustus. The sequence goes on from NC_090843.1 coordinate 39,621,104, forward strand.
TCATTACAACTTTCAATTTTTTAGGTGACACCTCTCAATTGCCTCCCCCCACCCCCAAATGATTTCAAATCCCAGGCTCTCATTGGCAAGACCACAATGTAGCGGCCTTCAGGGTAGGAACTGTCCAGATCATCTAACACACGTTGGCCTTTAAAACAAGTAAAATCAACCCCTTAGGTAATTAATTTGCAGGAAATATGAAAATCAATTCTTGGTTGCAAGCCGTACGCTTATCTGTGGGATTTAAGCATTCAGCCAGTTGGATGAAGTATTACTTGTGCCAGTGCTACTGACAACAGTAAGAGAATAGGCCTTCACTCCCAGCCGAGACTGTGCAGAATCGCCCACCAGACTCACACAGGTAGAGCATAATTGGTGGAGGGTTATTTGTTTGAACTTGCAAAATGGATTTCTTAAATGTTTGAGCTAGTGCTAGAAGAGTTTTCAAAGTACCTGCATACTCATCTTAAACACACACATTATTAAGGGATTTTATTTGACATTTAACAATTTTGTATATTAATATTCCCGTCTTTCCCCTAAATGGCCTAATCCATCTAAATCCATAGCATCAAAAGTCATTACACAAAAAGAACAAGATGTTGCCAGAACCACTGTGGCCTGGCACTGAATTTGCGTGAGCTGAGATGATTCGGGCAGATTTATATCCTGTTATTTCCTGAACTCGGAGCAAAACTCACAGGTTCAAGACTTTGAAAGCATTTGTCTGAGCAATCTCACTTCATCACTTTGAAGGGGATGGTGTTTCTGCCATCTATCTACTCGAGCAGTGATGCCTTCATGCATCTCTCTCTCTAGCTGGATATGTGAACCCCAGGGTGAATCCCAAGGCCTATGGCCACTGGGAAGAGGGCATCTTTACTTAATCTTCCCTCCCCTGGAAAACTTTCTTTTACCTCTTCCCTGGGTTCCCTTGATATGGAAAGATACTTGCAGAGGGTGTAGGGGGCACTTCAGATCCTGAAATTATTACTTTGTTCTTCTTACTGTCAAATGACATAAAGGGTTGGGCTACAGTAGTGGTTTTTAATCATTTTTTGAGTCACACACTTCTTTAAGAAGCTGATGAAAGCTATGCATTCTCTCCCTAGAGAAAATCAGGTATGTGCATACACACAAAATTTTGCTTGCAAATATAGGCAGTTCACGTGGTGAATTACTCATGCATGGGTTTCCCAAGGAACTATGAACCCCAGTTTAAGTATCTCTGATCTAAATAACAACCACTTGCCTTTCCCTTTGATTTACAGAGCATTTTCAAACCTTTCTCTTGTTAGACAACTTAGTAAGGTAGGTACCTCTTTCACTCCCATATAAAATTGTCACCCTGGCTAAGAAATATATTTTGACTTTCTGCTTGCAAATCTTAATTTTCACCTCCTCCTGATGGGAAACTGCACTTTGAAAATTCAAATTCTGTTTGTTTGTTTGTTTTTAAATTTATTTATTTATTTATTTTTGGCTGTGTTGGGTCTTCGTTTCTGTGCGAGGGCTTTCTCTAGTTGCGGCGAGCAGGGGCCACTCTTCATCGCGGTGCACGGGCCTCTCCCTGTCGCGGCCTCTCTTGTTGCGGAGCACAGGCTCCAGACGCGCAGGCTCAGTAGTTGGGGCTCACGGGCCTAGTTGCTCCGTGGCATGTGGGATCTTCCCAGACCGGGGCTCGAACCCGTGTCCCCTGCATTGGCAGGCAGATTCCCAACCACTGTGCCACCAGGGAAGCCCCTGTTTGTTATATTTTTATACTAATTCGTTAACACTGATTCCCTTTTTTCCCTATAAACATGGAAAGATCACAGACTGAATTCAGAAAATCTGGGCTAGAATCTAGATGCTGCCTCCTCTAGATGTTACTCACCTTGGCTCCTTTGTCTGAGGAAGGGGCATGACGAAGTCTATCTCCCACGGGTCCGGAGGATTTCATGAGTCATGCCAGGAGTCTCGTCTGAGCTACACCCCCCAGCGGGACACGTCAATGTCTCCGAACACATTCAGGGGACCTATTGTTTCCATAATGCAAACTACAAAGAGTCAAACCCACAAAATCTTCTAGACTGGTGGCGCTAAGCGGGAGATAGAGTGAGAACGTGTCGCAGGTAGCAGGAGTTTTTTTAAAAGGTTTCTTAACTGCTGAGATAACCATGATTCAAAGTGTCTGTCCTGATGTTCTTTTCCCAGCCATGTACCTTTGAATGGAAAGCTATGAGACCGAAGAAACCCAGTTGCTTCATCAGATATCTTGTTATTAATAAAAGTATGGGTGCTATCACATGCTAAGCATGAACCCAGCCAGAAAGCAGGCCTCTTGACACCTGGAGGAAACCACTAGACCACCATGTAGACAGCGCTCGACACCTTTGCTCAAAATAGCTACCCCATCCTTGCTCACTGCATCCCCACCTTCCGCCCAGATGAGCTATTGGCGGCTGTTATCTGGGCTTGAATGGCAAGTTGGCAGAGCAGCCAGCATGAGCTCCTCCTGGCAGCGTTGTCCCCAGACACAGAGGGAGCAGGCAGGGCCACAGCTAGCCTGTACAACATGGTTGTGTGACTTAGGATAAGACGCCCCCTCTGGGAGGACTGATTAGAAAAGTTGGCTCCCCTAGGCTGGCCCTGCCCTGTGGGCACAAGACTCGGCCATCAGAAGAAAGGCTGGGTTTCACCCCTTGCTCTTCCCCAGACCTGGTGTTTTTGATCAGTCAATAGACATAGTAACCCCGGAGCAAGCCTCCCCTCGGGTCTCACTCAGTCCTTCTCATGGAGGCCTGAGAGCATAGAAGGCAGTAACCACAAACAGCCAGCCGAGAAGGCAGACGGCTGGCCTGGGATCAGATGTCACCCACCCTGCTCTCCAGCACTGCTCTCACTGACTATCGTTCATTTGATTAACAAATACTCAGTGAGTCCATTCTATTTGCCAGCTACATGAGGTGCACATGGGTTTCCACTGACTTCTTATAGAATCTCTGCAAGACAGCAATTATTATTCCCATTTAATACAGAAGGAATCTGAAGCTCAGAAAGATAAGCTTTTTGCTCCATGTCATACAGGTAATGAATTGCAGGGCTAGGAGGCAAGTTCACTTGTATCTGACTCCAAAGTCTCAGTGGGCCCATCCAATGCCTTAGGACAGTGGCTGTCAAATCTGGCTGTATGTCAGAATCACCCTGGGAGCTTTTAAATCATACCAGTACCCAGGCCTCGCCCCAGAGATTTAGATTTAATTGGTCCAGGGTGGGGTCAAGCACCAGGGTTTTTTTGTTGTTGTTGTTGTAATCTTCCCTGGTGCTTCTAATCTGTACCCAGGATGAAGAGCCACAGATTTTGGTGAATTACTCATCCTAGTCAAACTCAACCCATTTCCACCCAAATATCTGAAGAGACAGATAGTCAACCAGGGAGTCAGATTTGACATGGCATCAGAAAAGTTTCCCATTTCTAAAATGTAGCTCCACTCTCTGCCACTCTTTTGGACCTTGAACTGTTCCAGGGTCCCCCCTTTTTGCCATCAAATAATAGTTGTTATCCTGATGCAGCTTAGTGCAGACTAGTTGTTAACCAACTAATACCAAGAATGGGGTATTGGGAGGAAACAAAATTATGGTTACCAAAGGGGAAAGGGGGTGGGGGGAGGGATAAATTAGGAGGCTGGGATTAACATAGACACACTACTATATATAAAATAGATAACCAACAAGGACTTACTATATAGCACAGGGAACTATACTCACTATTTTGTAATAATTTATAATGGACGAGAATCTGAAGAAGAGAATCAGATATACATATCTGAACCACTGTGCTGTACACCTGAAACTAAGGCAATATTGTAAATCAACTATACTTCAATTAAAAAAAAAAAAAAAAGAATGGGGTATTGGGAAGAAGACTGGTGGGGTGGGAAAACCCAGAAATAAGGAAACTCATGGTAGAGGAGATAGGCTATGTAAAAATCATATTAATAATAATCATAATAAATAATAAGAAAGCTAACCTATATTGAGTGCTTACTACATTCCTGCTCCTGTTCTAAGCACTTTACAAGTATTAACTCAACCACCCTATCGAGGTGGGTATATCTACCTTCCCTGTTTTACAAATGAGGAAACCGAGGCATACAGAGGCTATTAAATAACTTGACCAAGGTTACCTAGACAGATAGCTCGACTCCACCGTACATGCCCTTAATTTTGTCCACTCGAGTTTTCCTCAAGACTAGGTCTGACTGTGGCTTCCTTGCCGTGCTCAGAATCGTGTCTCTTAGGGTCCTTTGAGGACCACTTCAGCCTCCTTTATGTGCAGCTGCTTAGCTCTCCCATGTTCACCAGCTTCCTCTGGCCTGCTTAGCCCAGTGTAGCCAAGGCACATTAGCAGGGTGGGGTCAGGGAAAGCGCCCTAGCCTAACGGTCATAAAGTCCAGGGTCTCACTACAGGGCTGCTACTAAGTGTTTGCAAAGCCAGGTCAAGTTACGTTCCTCTCTGGGCTTAAGTTTCCTTCTTTTAAAGTGAAGGCTTTAAATTGAATCATCTATAAAGGCTCTGAGAAGTCATGCAATGAAGAAACCAGCTTCACCAGGGTTTCCTGAATTCATATGACCACTGTAGTAGATTGCATTATTGCTCCCAGTTCTTCACTGTATCCACACTCTGTTGTGACTTTGCAATTCCTACCACTAGTGGCAGAATATATTTATTTCTCTGCTTCAGTCACATTGATCTTGGCCATGTGACTTGGTCTGGCCAATGGGATGTTAATGGACATGATAGAGGAAAAGGTTTGAAATATGCTTATGCAGGTAAGCTTGCCCTCTTGTTCTTCCATCATCATGAGAAAACCATGCCCTTGATAGCTGCCTGATCCCTGAAGAATAAGAGACTCACGGAGCAGGGGCACCGCCAGCTACCCCACAGGCCTCTGAGCAAAATTAAAAATCAAAATAAATCATAATCAATATTATTATTAGTGACTGTGTTTGAGGTTGATTTGTTACTTAGCATTAGTGCAGTAATAACTGACTGAAACAACTACCAAACCATTCTTTAGTTAACATCTATTAAATGTCTAATTGAATGCTCCAAGGAACACATTAGAAAAGTGATCCTCTAGGGACATCTGAGGCCAGCCTTTTATTCTCAATGTGCCTTTCTTAGTTTCACTGAGCAGAGGGCTCATTTTTTGCTTAGTGTTTAATACAGGTGTCTCATATCCCTGTACAAAGTATCAATATAAACTTTTTGAATGCAAGGACTCTAGACAGTTATTTTTCCATCCTCAATGCCTAGCACAGAGCCTGGCACACTATAGGTGCTTAGTAAGTGTTGGCTAAGGGAAAAGAATGGAAGTGAGGACCTTGTCATCATCATAACGGTCTGGGCCATGTTTGTGGACAAGATGATCTCTAAGTAGCCTTCCATCTTCAACATCCTGGAGTTAAGCGGCCAACACCCCTCCTTCAGTAAACCATCTGCGGGGGCTGGGAGTCAGTGCCATACTCCGTGCCTTCCTCCCCATGTCCACTCTTGATTTCTGGCTTCTTTTCCTCTATCAATTCAGCCACCATTTTCTGTGCTCTTATTAAGTGTTGGCTATTGTGGATGTTACAAAGATGGACAGGTCACACGCTCTCCACTGGAGGAGCTCAGAGCTGCTGCCAGTCTAATTGATGCTGAGATTTGAGGCTCCAAGTTCAAAGACAGAGATATACAAGGGAGGGTCAGTCACCCAAGGTTTCCAAGCAAGAGGTGGCATGGCCAATCTCAAACCCAAGGCCTCTGAGGCACTGTTTACTGCTCTCTCCCCCAGAGTCCAGATCATCAACCATCTCGCCTTCAATGCAAATCTAAGAAAGTCAGTTCGTTACAGCACTGAGCTTCTAACTAATTAAGCATCCCCCCACCAGCCTTCCTCCCAGGCAACTCTGAAAGCTCCTCAAGGAAATTTGGGGATTTCCTAGAGGGGGGCCAGGCTCCTGTCACTTAAGCAATATCCTTTCACACCCTCTAGTGGTTAGAGGGCATCCTGACATCCTGGAGGAGCGCGGTAACTCCCCTGGGCCTACCTATAAAATGAACCTGTTACGCATAGTACGGTCCTCCGGGAAAGCGATCTGGCAATAAGTATCAAAAGCCATAAACACAGTCCTACCCTTTAACCCAGTAATTCCACTTCTGGGACTCTATTCCAAGGTGATAATTCAAAAATGGGGAAAGTCTTTTGGCACAATGATGTTCATTGCCTCATTGTTTATAATATCTAAAATTAATCAATGTCCTAAATGACAAAAAAATAGGGAAATGATTAAGCAAATTATGATTTATCCACACAAAAGAGTAAGTATTGTGAGGTCACTTAAAATGATGGAAAGTGGCATAGTAAAATAGCAGGAATCTGAATACTGAAATCAGAGGAATCGATCTAGTCTCCATTAGCTGGTAATTCTTGACAAGCTGCTTAAGCTCTCTGAGTCTCAGTTTCTCAATCTCTAAAATGGAGCAAACAACAACCACCTTGCAAATTGGGAAGATTACATGAAAAACTGTGTGTAGAGCCCCTGACACCACGTCTGGCACATAGCAGAATATGCAATAAATGTAGTTATTATTATTACTAAGATTTGAAATTATGTTACAGCAGGGAAAATGCATCTGAAATTATGGTAAGAAAAAAAAAAAAGACACAACACAAAACTGTATGTTTACTATCATTGCAATTACCCCCCCAAAAGAAAAAAGATACATAAGGAGAACATTTTTGAAAGATATACATCACATTGTGACAATGTTTCTTTATCCTTTTTTTTTTTTCAGCAAACATTTCTTCAGTCGGACGTGCTCAGAACCAAGTATGCCTTAGAGATCTAAAGATTAAAGAAAGCATCCTGAGGAGTTCTCAGTCCACTAGGTGAGACAGGCAACGCAGGCAAGAGGAAAGGGGGCCGGTGGGAGGGGGAGGACTCAGGAGAGTTTACCTGGGAGAAGCAGTACCTGAGCTGCCCCTTGAAAATGGGAACACTTTTTCCTAGCATTCCAAGAGCGGTGACATCTTACTTGGGGTGTGTAATTTCATGATACCCACCCAGTTTCACTCTAGGTAATGTATTCGGAGGTGATTGAGGAGGAGAGTTGAGAGGTCAGTGGAGTCCAAGGGCACTGGCTTTTACTGCACCCCACACCCAGCCTAACCCTGCAGAACCGCCAGCCCTTCCCCCACAGGCAAGTGCCCAGCCTAAAAGAGGCATCGCTGGTGGTGTTCAAATCGGCACCACGTGAGCGAGCCGAAGCCATTTCTTTTCTCTCACTGTATCAGCTACTTCAAATTTTACAGAGAGAATCACAAGTGTCAGCCAAAGTTTTGCATATTTAGCGAGGTTTTACTCCCCTGGCTGTCCTAGCAATAAGGAAAGAGGCCTGCCAACCTCTTCAACTCTACCCTGAATATAATAGACACAATCAGTAGTTATAAGGTCTCTAGACTAGAAGGTACTGGGGTCATGAAGCCAGAAAACTCTCCCTGGCTCTCACCCATGAAGGAGATGGTTGAAACTGCAGCCTCATCCAAAGCTCCACTCTGGGCCAACATGTGAGGTCAGAGGGATCTCACAAATTGCCCTCGTTTTCTTCTATTCCCACTTGAACTCCAGGTTTCCAGGTCATACAGGTAGGGCCTGGATGATTTGGGGCTCAGAGAATTCTGATATCATTGTAACTGCCAGTCTCATTCCCTAGAGAGCTCACTCATTCCACCCCCCCCCCCCAAATCTTATCTGATCACCTCAGAGAAGTAGCTCTCTGTTGCAGTTACCACTGCTGCATAACAAATCTCCCCAAGCTGACTGGTATAAAAAAGTCTAATCATTTTCTTTTACCCACAGATTCTCTCGTCAGAAATGCAAAATGGGCACAGTGGGATAGCTGACTCTTCCCCAAGACGTCTAGGACCTCAGCTGGGAAGACTCATGCTGGACCTGACTGGAAGGCTGGGGGCTGTATCTTTTTAGCCCAGTTACATTTTATGCCAAGTCACAAGACAGAGCTATTCAGAGCCACTGCTTCCATGAAGAGTGAGCCGTTCTTATTTTCTTCCCTCTTCTTACAGCTCCCATCCCCAGAAGATTCTGGAACTTGTTCTGAGGGAACCAAGCCAAAAGCCTGAGTATCACTAGCACTCCCTGAACTGGTCCTGAGAATGGTCCACACATCAAGTTAGGACATCCTCTCCCACCAGACTGCTCTCCTCTTTCTCCACATCCAATAAAACATTTTAGGAGGACAAGATGACCTTTTTTTAATCAATAGCCAAGAAGACTTAGTCCAAGGGCTAGTTGTCGGTCCCAAAATGTTCAGTCACATAAGCCTTTCTCATCAAGACAAAACAAAACACCCTAGTAAGTTCATCTGGTCAGTCCCCTGATGGATGCCAGGTATACAGGGGTTGGCTGAAGCTTAAGCCTGCACAGTAGGGGTTAAGTGAGAAGAGAAAATCTCTGAGGATGTGGTGACATAAAGCCCTAAAGGTGGCTTTGGTATATACCACTCTGGAATCCCAAATTGGAAAGGAGCCGTTTGACACATACAAGTAGGCCTCATTCTAAGAAAACTCGCTTGGCAATAATCCAAGGCTTAACAACAAATTTTAAAAATACAAGAGCACTTCCTCACTTTCTATCAAAGATGATGCTTTTATTAAAGGAACTTCCTTGATGGATTTAAGTGCTGGTTTATAGATTGGCAGCAACTAAGAGGCACAAAAATATAAAACGAAAGACTGGGCCCGCAGCCAATCAAAGACCATCACAAATCAAGACAAACTTCTGAAGCTGTAACATCCCGCACTGGAAGTGGGATTTGCTTTTCACACATATACACACACACTTGAAGTGACACCCCAGGAATCCAGTCAAGTATTCCTATGACGTGGACCTGAGGCTGCATTCCAGGCTTGAGGAGTAACATGAACGAATGCACAGAGACAACAAAACAAGGATGGCATGTTTATGGGATGTGGAGGAGACAGACATGCCTGGAGAAGAGGGTGTGTGTCAGGAAGCAGAAGGAAATAAAACTGGCCGGGTAGGGTGGGGCCATTTTAGCAGGTTTGAAAGCTAAGCTGAGGCGTTTGAACTTGAATTGTTAGACAATAGAAAGCTCCTGAAGGTTTTTTCCTCCAAGAGTGACACGATCAGAGAGGAGTTTTAGGAATACTCATCTCGTAGGGGTGTCTGAAGATGGAGTGGACACACAGACAGCATCGAGGGGGGTGTCACAGTCATGAAGCTGCTAAGGTAAGAGGGCCTGAACCAGAGTGGGGCAGGAGGACCTGATAGGCTGTTTCCATAAGAAAGACATCTTCTAAAGGAAAATGGCACATGTATTCATCAGGGCCCAGATTATACTGCAAGTAAAATCTTTGGAACTGTTCTTTGGAACAGTGATACTTCTAAACCGTTTCTTCAGAATCATCTCTTCTTGGATTTAAGTCCCTCTTCAACTCTTTCCAGCTTCAAAAAATTCATGTTATCAGGGTAGGGAGTGGAGTGGGCTAAACCCAAGTCTCTTCGAGGTATAATCAAAGATTAAAAGGAACTAGTAACTTTTTAAGCAAACCTATGAATCCTTAAGCCTCCAAAAGCGGTCATCTATCAAACTTGGACCCTAAGGAGGCCGTGTTCCAATGACACATCAAATAATCAAGTCCCATACTTCCTTGGGGACTGCCTTCAGAGTCTGCTATATATCCCTTTTAAACTCTACGATATCTTCCTTTGACAATATAATTAATTTTTTAAAAGAATAGCTACAGGTCAGTCTGGTAGGGAATGAGATGATCACTCAAGCTGGGTAATGGCTTTTTAGGTTAGAATAAACAGACAAAACCGGTGAGGCTTTGGGGGAGTGTACTGAGATGTGGGAGTGTTTTCTTATCATCTTTTGGATGTCTGTCATCTATAGCGACGTCCCATTCTGCATTCACAGTATTTGTGCCTTTGCTCAGTTTGTCTTGACCAATATTGCCAGTTTGTCTTACTTTGAAGTCTTTTCAAAAATCTAACATGGGGCTTCCCTGGTGGCGCAGTGGTTAAGAATCCGCCTGCCAATGCAGGGGACACGGGTTCGAGCCCTGGTCTGGGAAGATCCCCCATGCCGCGGAGCAACTTAAGCCCGTGAGCCACAACTACTGAGCCTGCGCCTCTGGAGCCTGTGCTCCGCAACGGGAGAGGCCGCGACGGTGATAGGCCCGCGCACCGCGATGAAGAGTGGCCCCCGCTCTCTGCAACTGGAGAAAGCCCTCACACAGAAACAAAGACCCAACACAGCCAAAAATAAATAAATAAATAAATTTATTAAAAAAAAAAAAAATCTAACATGGAGGTACAGGGGCCAAAGATAAAAGAAAAACTGCAATTGATTTCCTTGTGTAATTTGTAAATTGACTGAGAGGGAAATTTCCAGAGAAATGTTGCAAAAAAGGTTTTGAGTAAACGTAGTAGCTCAATTTGTCTAACATTAAGAAAAGACTCTCTGGAAATATATGTCATTCTTTTAATCAACAGGACTGGAATGCAGGTGAAGATTAACAAGAGGATCCCTGCCTTCGAGGAATCCATGAGCAACAGAACAGCCTCCTATGTTGGCTACTTTTACAGAGATAACATTGATTTTTTTCCAATTTCATATTTTTCATTTTCTCCCTTTGCGACAGAGACATTGAAATCTTACTAAACAACGTTTGCTCTCCCCCATTTCCCGGATTCCCTTGCAGTTATATTCAAGCCACATGACTAGTTCTGACCAATGGGATGTGACAGGAAATGATGTATGCCATTTCCAAACCTGGTGATATAAGTCCCTGTGTGGCCCTCCAGCTTTCTCTTTCTAGGCTTCAGTGATCGTGGAAGTTGTACAATGGCATGATAGGAACCTCCTGGCCCCTGAATCACCAGCCAGGAGAGAAGTACCCTGAAGATTCACTCGACTCACACTGGGAAGTTGGGGGGATGGGAGATAAATCTTGGTAGTATTAAGCCACTGAGGTTGGGGGCTTTGTTTGTCACCACAACTGAGCTTTCTTGCCTAAAATTCTAAATAACAGCAGAGGATGGCAACATGGTATAGTGGGAAAATCAGGGGTTTAGAGTAGCCCCAACATGGGAGAAGTTAGTAACAGGCGTAGAGGCTGTTCATCAGAGTCATTTGCAATCTACAGATCTCAGAAGAGATCAATCCTCTTCTTCCTGAGAGAACAGACTTACTGCGCCTGGAGATAGGGAAAGAGAATCCATGGCCTCCCTTGGACTCTCCCAGTGGCCAGTTTGACCGCAGACTGCCCAAGTTTTTGTACAATAGAAAGAGTGTACCCTTCCATCCCTTCTGCTCTGTCACATCCAGAAAGGACTTCCAAGAAAATAAATTATACTGTTTCTTCCTTTAAAAAACAATGGCTAAATAAGCTGTGGCACATCCAGACGAAGGAATATTATTCAGCGCTAAAAAGAAATGAGCTGTCAAGCCATGAAAAAACATGGAAGAAACTTAAATGCATATTACTAAGTGAAAGAAGCCAATCTGAAAACACTACATACTGTATGATTCCAACTATATGAAATTCTGGAAAAGGTAAAAATATGGAGACAGTAAAAAGATCAGTGGTTCCCAGAGGTGGGGTGTTGGGGAGAAAGATGAATACATAGAGCAAAAAGGATTTTTAGGGCAGTGAACGTACTCTGTATGACATTATAATGATGGGTTTGAACAGATGTCAATATACATTTGTCCAAAAGCATAGAATGTACAACAGTCAACAGTCAACACTAAGATAAACGATGGACTTTTGGTGATTACATTGTATCAGTGTAAATTCATCCTTGGTGAAAAATGTACCACTCTGGTGAGTGATGTTGATCATGGGGGATCAGAGGGGAGGCTATGCATGTGTGTGGGCTGAGGGTATATGGCAAATCTCTATACCTTCCTCTCAGTTTTGTTGAAAACCTAAAACTGCTCTAAAAAATAGTTATTGTTTTAAAAAGATATAATAGATGACTATTACCTTCTCGTTATAAAATCAAACCAGAGTCAAAGGGAAAGTCCCTTGTAACCTTTTCCCATTGATTGTTCTACCTACCCTGAGTAACCACACTGAATCATACTTCCAGGCTACTCTATGCATTTACATACTTATAAAGGAATACAGTTTTGCTCTGGGTTTTTGGTCTATTCTTGGTCTTAAAACATGAATGAGTCAAATAGCAGGTATTGTTCTGACCTGGTTTTGGTTGGTTTTGTTTGTTTGTTTGTTTGTTTGGGGGGGGGGTTCATTTTTTCGACTCACTTTTCTTTTTTTGACTTTTTGACTTTTTTCTTTTTTAACTTTTCATTTTTGACTTTTGATATTTTTCAACACGTTTGGCCAACTTAATGCCTTTTCCTTGCTACGTAATTCTCCTGTAGTATGAAGATAGCATAATTTATATAATCATATGGGGTGTTCTGCAGCTGTAGTGAACATGCTTGAATGGCCTCTGTGCACACAGGCCAGCCTTTCTCTAGGATGGGTACCTGGGAGGGGACTAACTGGGTCGAAGGGCACACATATCTTTAGTTTTAACAGACACTGCCAAATTGCTTTCCAAAGAAGTCACACCCGCATATATTTGCACCAGTAGTACATAAGTGTCTCTCATTTCTTCACTTTTTTTCCTGATAATGAGTGTGGGTGACTTATAGATAGAAGCATCTTAAGCTGATAAACATGCCTATTTACTGATTATGAGGTCACCACATGCAATTACCTGATTTCAGAGAGGAACGGACCTCCACACTGGCCAGCAGCTTTCCCCATCGTGCACATTAGCCTGTAGGCCCTGACCACCCGGAAAGAGCTCTTTCAAAATTGACAGAGGAGCTTTTTGTTTCTTTTAGTGAACAGTGGTCTCAGCTCTACCCTGCATTTCTGAGAGTCCTGCTGCCCAGAGGTGTTGAAGTGAAACAGCGGTGCCACAGGACCTGGAGGGGGAGCGGAGCCCCCATCTCAGGGCCACCCAAACACGCCGCAATCAGATAAGCAGGATGGACTGCAATATTTTAAAAAATCAAAATTAATGAAAAAACCCATGATGAACAGAATATCAAAATTTCAGATAAAGACAAGAGCAGTATTACTGATTTTTCCGTTTGCCTCAGGCTTCATTTATGTTTCGTACAGCACAGAGCAGTAGTCACTTGTCATTTTAAGCAGATCTGGGAGACACACACACACACACACACACACACACACATACCCTGTAAAAATCCTTGCCTGCGTGACTTTGGGAAATTTGCTGAACCTCTCTCAGACTCAGTTTTATCATTTGTGAGCTATCAAGGATTAAAAGAAATAAAATATGTAAAATGGTGGGTTTTCAATAAACATCTACCACCACCTGTACTAGTACTAGTACTAGTGCTATTATTAGGCACCAAGACAATCTTGCTGGTTGCTGCTTCTGCTCTCATCCTTGAGCCTGGTTTTGTCTCTTACCTTTTTCCTGGTGACCAAGTGACCCCTGTGTAGACTCCAGATTGCTAACAGGAAGAATGAACCTTACTGGGCACTTACTTTGAACTACGTCCTGGGATGGGCACTTTCATGCATTATGTCAGTTAATCTGCACAATAATTCTTTGAGATACATTGATGAGAAAACTGAAGCTCAGAGAGGTTAAGTGACTTGCCCGAGGTCACAGAGCAAGCCAGTGGCTGAGCTGGGCTTTGGGCCTAGGTCTCTTTATAGACAAATATATGGTCCAATGTTTACATCCCTCTGAATGGTGTCATTAGGATAAAGATGAAGGAGGCTACTACTTCTGAAGACAGATCCCGAGGGCAAAGGCTCCCTCAAATACCCTGCCTGACCATCATCCAAACTAAAAATAGCAAGTTTTGTTCCAGACTCAGCCCAGATCTATTGCCTTCAGAGGGGTGTTGGTTTCTCTTGCCCAAGCCCCAGAACCCCCATGATTCCCTCCTGAAGGCAGGTACCCACTGCCCCACCCTTTCCCCACCACCTCCCACCCTCCCAGCTCCCCGCACCACTCGCCCCGAGCCAGACGACACCCAGGTAGACGATAGCACGACACAATTCTGTTCACCCTCATCCTAGCCTGCTTCTGGGTCAGTCACACCTTTCTGCCCAGGCTCTGCAGGCTGGTATGCACACAAAAGGAGCGGGGGGTGGTCCAGCCATGCACAATGATGGTTTTCAGAAGTGCTTTGGCTCCTGCACTTAGAGCTTCTGGAGACCTCTGCGGGCTCAGCAGCCACTCTGCTTTGCTGGGTCCAGGGGGTAAAGACCACCCAACTGCACCAGGCCAGGCCCCAGTGGCAAGCTGGTTCTTGGGGAGGTGGGGGTGGGGAAGGGAAGAGGCTCCCTTCCCAGAAGGTCACACCATTGTCGGATTCCCTCCCCGGAATCTGGCCCTGCCTTCCCGTCTGTCCTTCTCCCAGTTTAGCTTCCTGAACAGTGCCTGTCATCACAGGGAGAATCTCGGCTGGCTGTCTCCATGAATTCACAAATCACCTTCCTGTCATCACTTGGCAAGGGGAGGGGGGCATAAGGAGGGGCGGGAATCAATAACCCCATTTTCTGTCACCCACCCCATCCTCGTCCCCCTCGCCACCCAGGGCCAGGAGCCTTAGCGGGCTAAGTTCACACAACATGTCATTTGTCCAACCTGCCAGAAGATCTTAGCATTGATATGCCCTCTAGTGGATTTTAAAAAACAACAGGGGGCACACACAGGCAGAGTCACAACCACAGCAAACAATGATCAGTTAACTCTGGCTGTATCCACAAGGCCCCAGTTGCCAAAGCGATGCCATCCGGGGAAGCCAGTCGCCCGGCCAAGCAAAGCTTCTGCCCTGATCAGCAGCCTGGGTGTTTGGGGCAATCACTGCCATTAACAAGAAGCACTTCCCCAGGAACCGATGCTGTTGGCCCAGATGGAAGTGGTGTCCCTCCAGGCCACACCCCTCGCCTTCTCTGCCTGGAGAGCCTATAACACTCAAGACTCACTCCAGTATCTCCTTTGCTTCAGTGCCTCTCCTGGCCACCCCCAGGCCTTTCCCAGTAGAAATGCCCCTGCTTTATGCTCAGTCTTTCCTCCTGCCCCGTGTTGCCCGGTAATGGCTTCCAGCAGTTTCTATATCTACGGGTGAGTGCCCTCTTCTAGTCTATCTCAGCGTTTCTTACCCTCGCCACCACTGGGTCCAGATAATTCTTCGTTGCAGGGGGCACCCCGTGCACTGTGGGATATTCAGCACATCCCTGGCCTCTACCCACTAGACGTTAGTAGCACCCTTCCATTTGTGACAACCAAAAACAAAACATCTTCAGACGTTGCCAGACGTCTCTGGAGGGGAGGAGGCGAGAGAGAGGCAAAATCACCTCCAGTTGAGACTCACTGGTCTATCAGTTGAACTTTTTGTGGATCTGGGGTAAGATCTGAGTGTGCTGGAAGCCCTCCTCCCCACCTATGTGATCAGGGATTCGTCATTCCTGTCTTAGAAGGCCAGCCATTTAGCCTCCATAGTGTCCTACGAAAGTGTACCGTCCCAGGCAGGCTCAGACCTTGAGCTGCAGCATTCCACCCGCAGGCAACATAAGGCCAGGCATGCAGCATGTGAGGCTGGGGGTATGAGGGGGGACTGGGCAGAAAGAGGGCTGCTAGAGAGGATGGGCAGGGAGGCAGGGGCTGGTGGGGCTGGATGCCATGCACTATGTCAGGCACTGCCCCCTCTTACGTTTTATTTCATCCTTAGAGGGTCCCCATGATAAAGACCTTCCTACGCACCAGGCATGTGGCTGAGCTTTCTACACAGACTAGCCCTGAGGGAGAATGTGCAGTCTCATTTTACAGATGAGAAAAGTCAGGGCTTGGGGAAGGTCAGTCACTGGCCCGAGGAGCCCACGCCAAGGTCCCTCGTATCCTACGATTCCCGCCATGTGTCACCAGAACACTAAATGCAGTGGGGCGGGACGCAGGGGGCTGTTCCCACAGGTGTGAAATCAAGTGAGTCCTCGGCCTAATTTCAGAATACGCTTCAGGGCTGACCCAACTGGGGCGCTGCGCTCAAGCGGCCTAGGTTCCTTATTTCCCTATTACCCAACTACTTAGTAAATGCTCTGTGGCTGTTTCTTTCACACAGATCCCAGCAGCCCTGGGAGACAGTCACATCCTGGAGGGCAGGGACTCCCTCGTTTCTCTGGCATGTCCTCAGAACACCAGCTCCTGGCTCTTCCATGGAGCCTGGCAGACTGGCCTGGAGGCCAAGGAGAAGGCAGGAGGCCCATCCCCACCCCCCGTCCTCCTCTCCCCAGGGTGCTGCCTCTGTTAGCCAGGGCCCAGCAGGCTGCAAGGTGTGGGGAGCCCAGCACTGGGCCAGACACCACGGGGCCTGGGTGTGGTCCTCAGTCTGTGGAGAGGCCTTGGCCAGCACATTCCCCTTTCTGGAGCTCCAGTGCCCCATCCACCCAACCAAAAGACCAGGCCCAGCCCTCTGACCTCCCTCAGAGATGTGCAGAGGAAACACTTACTCGGGGCCGCTCTTCTCCACTGGTCATTGAAACAGAAGTCAGCAGCCACAGCAGAGCTCCCGAGAGACCCCCACCAACAAAGGGGGCCAGGGTTGCCCGTAGGCTTTGGATGTCAACCTTCTTCCTTCTGGAACCTTGGCCAAAGACAGGTGGGAAGAGGAAACAGCTCTGAGCAGGCCCAAAGGGGAAGGCTTTCCATCTCTCTAGCACTCCTTCCCCGCATCCGAGAAACCTCACACAGGCCATGATTGATCATCCAGCGTGGCTCCAGTAAAAGTATACCGATTTCCAATGAAGAGGAGTCAGACATGGCTGTGAGGTTTCTGGCCTTCCAACCTCCATCTTGGCTTCACATCCCACCGCCTCTACTGGCCCCAGGAATGTGAGCGTCAGGGGTTGAGGGCCGAAAGGCCACACAGAGAAGGGAGGTGGGGAGTGGGAGAGACTTCCTCCGGGTGTGCGCAGGTGAGGGATGCCAAGGCAGCCCCAGGTTCTGGGGTTGAAAAGGGACAGAGGTGACTCATTCTTCTCTCCTGTGCAGACTTTGACATCCAGGCCATCCATACTGGGTGAGCAGGGCCTGGGCCAGGCCCAGTGGAAAAGCTGCAAGAAAAACCAGGTACATCCATTATTTTGCAGACAGATATGGTGTGGCGTTCAGGCCCTTCCAGCCAGAGACAAAGGCCCTGGAGCACTGTATCTTCTCCTCCTTGCACGACCCCACCCACCCAGATGGGGCGCCAGCTGTGGGTACCTCAAGTCACATCTGATGCCCAGCCAGGCTACGGGGTTGAGGAATTCAGAACACGGGGTCTGGATCACGATGGCTTGAATCTAGGTTCCTCAACCTAACACATTCAGGTGGATACAGATCCCCTGTATGATCTTGGGCATGTTATTTAACCTCTTTTGGTCTCCTCTGTAAAAATCCTATCTATCACATAGCTCTTTAGAGAATTCAGTGAGGTAGTATATGTAAAATGTAGGGCAGCCAGCGCAGGGCTAAGACACCCCTTCTCCCAGCTCCATCCAGACCAGATAAAGTAAAGAGGTGGGGGGAGGGAGCTGGGGGTGCAGGGAGTCCCCAACATCACAGCATAATATCCCAGAGGGAGATAAATGGTAACTCTAGGAAATGAGGTACGACTTATCAAAAGTAGGTGAAATTCACCACTCTTTTGATGCTGTGCTGGTTAAAATCACAGATCTCCACTCAAGAGAGCCCATGAAAATAATGGAAAACTGTGAGATAATAAATGCCAGCTCACGGCAAGAACTATCCTTCACAAAGCCCGATCATCTCAGTCCATCCCACCCCCTGATCATTTCTTTCCTTTTTTGCCTACATCCTGGCAAGACACAGGTTTGTTTGAATAAGGCCTGAGCGCTGGGAAACGTGGAGGTGATTCCCATTGTCCTAACTCTGCCAAGGAAGCAAACAACAGAACCCATTTCCCTCTAGTTCCTACCTTCCACACACAGAAGCCTAACCTGGGTTCAGGGGACTTGCTGACAAAGGAATCAGGCTGTGACAAAGAATTTAAGCCAACACTGAAACACACACACACACACACACACACACACACACACACACACACCCCACACACACGGCACAGAGCATTTTTACCACCTGGCTTTCTGCTCCCAGAACTGCCATGGCCCGTGCCATCTGGACAGTGAGGAGAGAGTGTCCAGGAAAGGCTATTCCTGGTTGGGAGATTCTGAGAATCACTCTGTAAGGTGATCCTAGGCCTCAGCCTCTGGTAGCAGGAGGCGAGCCATTTCAAGATGAGACAACATGGTCAGGGGACTAATCAAGGCCATTTAGACAGCACGTCCCAGCCCCTACTAAGTGCATGGGCTATGGGGGTTGCCCACATGACCAAGGCATCAGACCCTGCCTGTCAGGAACCTCCACTCCAGTGAAAAACACGTAGAGTTCAACCTTACTATTCTCTGCAAATGCAAAGAAGGCAGGCAGGCAATGATCTTCAGGACTAGGAGACCCGACAGTCCCTCCCAGCCCTGATCTGTGTATAACTATGTCTTTCTCCACATAACCAAGGTACACACCAGGATACATCTCACAGTCACTTTTTTAATTTTACTTTCCCTTGTTGTTTTCAATGAATAGCTCAAGCGCCCAATGCCTCAACAACAAGGGTCTAGTATCTCTCTCTTGAGACCCCAGCCCCAACTTTCCTGAGAACTTTGGGAATTTACTCAGCCCAGACGACCCAGTCCCCATCTAAATTTTCCAGCAGAGGAGCCCTAGACTTTGGCCAGTTCACTGTCACTCTTAGCTCCCTCTGCCCCATGGTGTGATCACTGAGGATGGGTCCATGGTTAGTGGGATGTCCTTGCTGGTCCAGGCCGGTCTGCATGACCTCCAAGACAATTCTTCACAATTCACACTCCCTCCCCAGCCCGCCTTGCCGAGAGCCAACCACTCACTGTGTCGGGGAAGCTGGGTCAATGCCGCCGGCCACAAGCTCTGGGGATGGGCCCTCCCCGAGGACCCTGAAGCCACGTGATGACCCGAGGCCCCAGGGCAGACTCTTTGTTTTCTTAGAATAATTTTGTTTAGAGAGCTTGCCACTTCTCTGGACACTGGAACCACTTTACTTTGAACTTAGGGGAACAGGGGATGGCATGATTATCTTTTCGCTTCTCAGAAGGCCGTGGGTGTCTTAGGAAATTGATCTCTCTTTTCCCAGCAATCAGATCTGCAAAAAGACCCCGGGTCTTTTTATCCCCATGTCCCAGAACAATGGGTGTCCACTCGCTAATATTTGTATAGATGGGGGGAGGGGACTTGCATGTGCCTGTCCCCTGATGGGCTGGGTGATGGGCTGAGCCAAGGTGATTTGTAGAACCCAGGGGTAGATTAGGGCGGGGCTGGCTGGCATAATTTCTCAACATCCCCACCTCCACTTTAACTGGATTGCACAACAGGGTTATAAAATGTCACGATTTTGATGCCCCTAATTCTGTAAACCACCCCACCACTTACCTCTAGCTGACTCCCCCAACCCTGCCCTTAACCCACCCTAGTATCTCCAGATCCCTTCTTTTAAAAAAAATGAATTCCACTTCCCCCATTGCCCTGGAAGAAGTAGTCCAACCCGTCACCAACTCCCTCAGCAATTGTGTCAGCTTGCTACTAGGGCAGCCATAACAAAGAACCAGAGTCTGGGAAGCTTAAACAACAGAAATCAGTTTCCTCACAGTCCTAGAAGCTACAGGTATACAAGGGGACACAAGATCAAGGTGTTGTCAGGGTTGGTTTCCCCTGAGGCCTCTCTCCTTGGCTTGTAGATAGCCGTCTTCTCCCAGTGTCTTTCCTCTCTGTGTGTCTGTGTCCTCATCTCCTCTTCTTATAAGGATATCAGTCCTACTGGATTAGGATCCACGCATATGACCTCACCTTACCTTACTTGCCTCTTTAGGGTCCTACCTACAAATACAGTCACATTCTAAGGTACTAGGGGTTAGGACTTCAGCTGAAGGGGGACATAATTCTGTCCCTAACAGCAACCTATCCAAACCTCACTGGAGTGAAAATCCGGGTGGGCAGGGATTTGTGCCTGGTACTGATACATGGCAGGGGCTCAATAACTATTATTTGAATGAATGAATGAATGAATGAATGAATTCACCTCTTGGGGAACCTACTACTTTGTACCCTGTAGTGTGGTTATTTCTGGGCTTAACTCACCTCCACCACGTGGAAGATGCTTTCATGCCAGGCTCTTGTCTGCTGTATCTCAATAGCCCTCACAGGCCCTGGGACTGGGCCTTGGTCAGGTGCACCAGGACATGTTGAGAAACTGGGCTCCCCTTGGCTCATTTGCTAGCTACTAGATATCCGCCTCTGAGCCATTCACACAATCCCTCCAGGCCTCGGCTTCCCTTCTACGAAACTGGCCCAGCGGCAGCCTCACAGGGCCCTTCAGAGGTCTGACTGAGATCATCGCGTGAATGTCTTTTGTAAACTCTAAAGTGCTTTTACAAACGTTAGCTGTCATTCTCAGGTATTTTGTAGCAGGTGGTTTTCCCAGTCACAGTGGCTGCTTAATAAATTACGCCAACACTTCATGTCTTAAAACAATAACGACATTTATTTTGCTTACAAACCTGTAGCTGGTCAGGACTCGGGAGGGGTAGTTCATCTCTGCTCCACTCGGTGTCCACTGGGGCAGCACCAAGGCTGGCAACTAAAAGCGCATGAAGACTTGCTCCCTCACTCCTAGCCCTGGCATCTGATGCTGGCTGCCAGCTAAGCTCTGAGTGGGGCCGTCAGCCACAACATCCCCGCACGGCCTCTCCATGTGGCCTAAGCTTCCGTGCAGCGTGGTGCTTGGACTCCCAAGTTGTAGCATCCCAAGACAGCCAGTCAGAGCCATACTGCCTTTTATGACCCAGGCTCGTAACACCTCTGCCTCTGTATTCTATTAATTAAGCACTTGCAAAGGCTCAGGGGTAGGGGAAATAGACTCTGCCTTTTGATGAGAAGTTCAGGGTTCTGGAAGAATACGTGGGCTTGAAAATACTGCTATGGCCATTTGGGGAGCATACCGTCTACCACAGTACTTGATACATTTTTTGAATGAATGAACCTTGCCTTATGGCCTTACAGCATCACCCAAGGCTCCATGGCACAACCTCGTGCTGTAGACCTTTCCTAACTTGCTTCCTCAGTTAAAACTTACCCATCCCCATCTCAGTCTGTCAGAGCCCTACCTCTTTCAAGAGAAGAGTAGGGGTAATAGATGAACAGATAAACCAATTCCTGACACTGGCTTAGCTAGGAAATGCCTGTTAGGTTGTAGAAGGCTATCCCTCTTCTACAGCTAACACATCCAGAAGGCCCACTCCTGGGAACCTCAGAGAGAGAAGTGGACCAGATATGAGGCCTGGGGCAGGTAGCTGTGTGGGGGACTAGCAAGCCTATCACTGCTTCAGCCTGGACGGTCACCCGGCCTATGCAGAGGTGAAACCTTTCTCCCCATGCCATCCACTCCTCCCTACACACTGTCCCCGCCATTTTCCTCTGTTTAACGTTCAGTGATGGGTTAGCCCCCCAGGCTTGGAAGGGTAACTCTCTGGTCTGAATCAGTGCATTATGGACCTGGTATCATTAGCCCAAGTTTCCTCATCCTGCCACGGTTCCAGAGACTGGTCAGGGGGACCTGGGCAATTCTGAGGAGTCCCCAGAGGCCACTGAATGGTCAGATGCTCAGTAAGTAATGGGTTCACTGCAGGAAGCATCCAAAGAACATTAACCCTCTTGCCCTAAACCATGTTGTTTTCCACATGTCTCTTCTGATTCATCTTTGAATTTGTTCTCTGACTCATTGGGTCTATGTTGTCCTTAATTGCATCAGGCAACGATGATGAAATATCAGCCTCTTTATTTTTTCATTATGTTCCTGCTGGTCAGGAGATTCCCGCTTGGACCACGGAGCTCCAGGGGCAGCGCTAGAAGAGCCTCTCTCTGTTACCTCTCTCTCTCTCACACTTACACACACACACACACACAAACACACATACACACAAACACACATGCACATACACACAGGCACACATACGTACATACACACATACGTACATACACACAAACACACATGCACATACACACATGCACAAACATACACACACAAACACACATGCACAAACACACGTGCACACAAATACACACAGACACACAAATACACACATAGACACACAAATACACAGGCACACACAAATATACACACAGACACACAAACACACACATATACACAAATACACACAAACGCACCCACATAGACACTCAAACACACACGGACACACACAAACACACACACAAACACACATGCACATACACACACACACATACGTACGTACACACATACGTACATACACACAAGCACACATGCACATACACACATGCACAAACATACACACACAAACACACATGCACAAACACACGTGCACACAAATACACACAGACACACAGACACACAAATACACACATAGACACACAAATACACAGGCACACACAAATATACACACAGACACACACAAACACACACATATACACAAATACACACAAACGCACCCACATAGACACTCAAACACACACGGACACACACAAACACACACACAAACTCACATGCACGCACACACTCTCTCTGGTGACTTCTCATGGCCTCAGAATAAAGCCCAAACTGCTTACCTGACTTACGAAGGGCTCTGAGGCCGACCTGCCTGGTGTCCAGCTTCATCTCTGGCCACTGTCCCTTTTATATCAAGACAGGCTGAGCTTCCTTCAGGTCCTAAAAGGCCCCATGTTCTCTCTTATGCGGCCCTCGTTGACATTATTCCTCCACCCAGAACGTCCTTCCCCTTCCTCCTCAGGCTGCAGGTCTCAGTTTAGAAAGCACTTTCCAGGGCAGCCTTCCCTGACTCTCGGGTGACGTTAGTCATCTCTGTCTCACGTTCTTTTCGCTCCCTGCAAGTCCCTCTCTCACCTCTCCGCCGCTGTTCCTGTGATCACGTGATTAACAGCTGCCTGCCCACTCCCCCACTGGAAGCTCCGTGAGGGCAGGACTCACCGGGCCTGCTCCCCGTGGCATGCCCAGGGCACGGCATCATGCTTGGCACACAGATGCAAGCGCGGGTCAGTGAGGCTAGGGGAGGGATGCCACCGCACGCGGAGGTGGCAGGGGGAGTGACTTCTCTCTCCAGCTCTGACCACCGCCAGTACAGTGAAGGCTAAGAAACATCTGACAATGTCCCTGGTGCTGCTGCGGACAGAGGAGACCAGACAGGGCAAACGAGGGCAAAGAAGGAGGAGGATGGAGAGGGAAAGTGAAGCAGGGAAAGGGGTGTGTGCAGGTCACCCTGCTTCTTAAACTGGGCTGCGTGTGGCCCCAAGGTACACCAGCATGCCAGGAGGAATTAGAGCCACAGAATAAACAGGGCACATCTTAGAGGGTCAATTTTACTTGCTGGTATGTCATTTAAAAATTGTTTTTATGTTAAAAGGATTTACTATGGAGTCAGATGAAACACCCACTAATTTTTTTTTAAAGTTGGTTATTTTTATTTATTTTTATTTTTAAATTTTATTTATTTATTTATTTTTGACTGCACTGGGTCTTCGTTGCTGTGCGTGGGCTTTCTCTAGTTGCGGCGAGCGGGGGCTACTCTTCATTGCGGTGCGCAGGCTTCTCGTTGCAGTGGCTTCTCTTTGTTGAGGAGCACGGGCTCTAGGTGCTCGGGCTTCAGTAGTTGTGGAGTGTGGGCTCAGTAGTCGTGGCTTGCGGGCTCTAGAGCGCAGGCTCAGTAGTTGTGGCGCACGGGCTTAGTTGCTCCACAACATGTGGGATCTTCCCGGACCAGGGCTCGAACCCATGTCTCCTGAATTGGCAGGCGGATTCTTAACCGCTGCGCCACCAGGGAAGTCCCCACACGCTAATTTTTAAGGAAATGAATGAGACTTCAGAGACACTGCGTGGGCTTGTGGTGAGATCTTTGCCCTTAACGCTGTCTCCACCTCCTTCCGGGTAGAGCCCACGTTTCAAGCTCTTGTCTTCTGGTTCTTTGGTTGAAAAGTCTGAGACACCTGAGATGAGGCCTGGGCTTCCTCACAGCATGGTGCCTGGATTCCACGAAAGAGCATCCCGAGAGAGGCAGGTAGAGCCATGCTGCCTTTTGTGACCTGGCCTCATGGCATCACTTCCTCCGTACTCCATTGATGAGGAATCTCTAAGGCCCTTTTCAAGAACACTTGAGAACAAGACATTGGCAAAAAAAAAGAGAATCAGGAGAGACCAGTCTACTTTCAGATTTGGGTCATGTTTCTTGGCAACCCTAGGGCCTCAGTGCAATTTAATGACAATTTCTTTTGTGACAAGCTCCTGCCCAGCTTCAACTTTGCCAAGATGCTGGCGGCTAACGTGTATGTATCCTAAAGCCGACACATACAATGGGTTATCTCCTCTAACACTCAACAGGAAGCCCTCGATTCCCACCATTTTACAGATGAGGACAAACTGCAGTTTAGAGAAGTTAAGTAACTGGCTCAAAGTTACACAGTGGCTAAGTGGGGGGATTCACTAACCCAGGGACTCAGTCCCAGAAAATGACCCAGGACCTGTACTCTCTGCCTCCAGACTCTGCTGCCTGGGAACTTTGGGGCACTTGTTGAATGCCTCCTCTATACTCAACCACTTGGGGCTTTCACCCCCACTCCCACGACAACTTGCTCCATCAAACTGCCAGCAAAACTCACCTTTGCCTCCAAGCTCTGAAAGAGTTCCGTAGCCCTTTGGCTAAGTGGGTAATGGTGCTCCCTTCCCTTTCCCTTGTGGCCCCTGCTGATCACAATCACACTCAGGAATGGCGCGACCCAGGTGAAAAAGGAAAAGTGGACGCTCACCTCCTCCTCCAGACGGTGACATGTTTCCTACAGAAGGTTCATGGGGTACTGAAGGCTGCATCAGGAACAGAAATGTACTCTTCCTCCTGTACCCATAGACAGATAACTCTCCCTAATCAATCAGTCTCTCTCCTTCTCTGTCTCTCTCTCTCTCTCCCCCTCTTTCTCTCTCTCTCCCCACTATTACAGGTGACTCCCCCCATCTGCCTGGTGGACCAGAATAAGTTACAACTGGAAAACTAGAGGCCTAAACCAGGCCTTGGCCACTACTGACATTGAAGCAGATAGTTCTTTTTTTTTTTTTTTAATATATTTATTTATTTATTTTTGGTTGTGCTGGGTCTCCGTCTCTGCGCGAGGGCCTTCTCTAGTTGCGGCGAGCAGGGGCCACTCTTCATCGCGGTGCGCGGGCCTCTCACCGTCGCGGCCTCTCTTGTTGCGGAGCACAGGCTCCAGACGCGCAGGCTCAGTAGCTGTGGCTCACGGGCCCAGCTGCTCCGCGGCATGTGGGATCCTCCCAGACCAGGGCTCGAACCCGCGTCCCCCGCACCGGCAGGCGGACCCTCAACCACTGCGCCACCAGGGAAGCCCGAAGCAGATAGTTCTTGGTTGTGGGGGCCCGTCCTGCGCGTTGAGGATGTTTAGCAGCACCCTTGGCCTCGCACACTGAGGCCAGGAGCATCCCTACCCCCACCTCCTGCAAGTCCTGACAGTCAAAACTGTCTCCAAAAGTTGCCAAATGTTCCCTGGAGGACAAGATCAGTTTCAGTTAAGAACCACTGGTCTAAACAAACAGGCCACTTACACCAGGGAGCTCTTGAGGAAAGGCAAGTTCAAGAGTATTTACTGTTGGTAATGGTAAGCTTTCTTACCCTTGGATAGGACTGAGCACTTACAAAGCTTTCCCCTTCTCAGCGTCATGTTCCTTTCCTTCATTGCGTGTATCACAGTTTCTAACTGTAGCAGAAGCTGTCAGTGCCTCCATCAATATCCCCCAGTCTTGGAACATCTTTCTGACTGTGTGTACGGCATAGAATTTAATTACCCTACCCACCGCACCTCTCCCCAACAGCTCTGGACCAATGACTGACAGGAGTTTGCATATAAATACCCCAGCTCCTTTGTCCCTTGGGCAGGATAACTCTGGGGCTTGTGTTTTACAGTTTCCCCAAACTTCCCCCATGGGATTAAGTTCTAGCCAGCCATAATGGTAGCCAGCTCACTATTGGTTCCCTGGCACCCAACCACGCCTGGCACTTGGTGGACACAATATTTCTTGGACACCAGATGAATGAATCCAATCTGAGAGGCTCTTGCCAACTAGGCCAACAAGCTACCTCAGGCCCAGAGAGGGGAAGTGACTTGCTCAAAGCCACACAGCAAGTCACTGTCAGAGCTCGAAGTAGAATCCAGCTCATCTGGGTCTTTACACTACTGGGCACTGCTTCTAGGCCAGCATGGCTGGGAGACAGGAGCCAGAGGTAGGAGCTTCCAACGCTATGGGTGAGTCAGGGCGTAAAACTAACCAACTCCTCCTCAGTCTTCAGGATGCAGCTCAGCAGCTCCTGCACTGGGAAGCCCCCTCTGACCCACTCCAGCAGGTTGGTCACTCCCTCTTTGTGTCCCCAACCACTGCTACGTGGATCACCGTCATAGCAGCTGCTGCAGGACGTCGAATCTCTTTGCTCATATGACTCCCTGTTTGAACTTTGAGCTCCTTAAGATCAAGCAACCATATGTTTGGGGGTGTTCCCTTAGCTGCCTCTCCATTGTGTAGCATAGGGTCTGAGTAGGCACTCAATAAATGTCTGTAGAATTACTATGCAATTATCGCCCTAGATTGTGCAGTATAATTTCTAAGTGCTACCAGAATTCCAGGACTCTCGGTGTCTTTCCAAACTGATCTTCACTTCTGAAATCATTTAGTTGCAGAGAACCTTTGGAGGTGCTGCAAGAGAGAGATGGAGGAGACAGAAAAATAGTATTTGCCAACATTTGTGGAGCATTTTTTGCATACTAGGTATCTTTGTGCGTTATCGCACTTACTGCTTAGATCAGCCCTTAGGGGAGGACATTGTTATCAGCCCCGATTTATGATTGAAGGAACCGAGGCTTAGAGAGATGAATGAATATTGCTCAAGCTCATTCAGCAACAAGAGGTGATGCTGGGATAGGGACCAGACAGCCTGACTTTGGAGCCGGTGCTCTCAGCATTCCTGTCTCTCCTCGAGAAATTCACAAGAGATTCGGCAAATAAAATGCAAATGCGTGAAAGTCCTTGCTTATTCTTTGACGTCACAGCCTCATTCCCAGGCCTATGAGTCTGTACCGGGTAGAGACCACATCTTCCTCATCTTTGTTTCCTTCATGCCCAGCACTGTGCCTAGCATACAGCAGATGCTAAATAAATGCTGGAAGATTATGTGGATGAACCCCTCCAGCCCAAGATGTGAGATATGCAGTCAGACCAGGTGAGGGTTGCACGTGGTGACTTGCAGGCAGCATGTGGGTCAGGAAAGGCTCTGAGGGGGCGTGTCCACACATGTCTGCTGCCCCTGCTCATCACAGCCAGAACACTTTCAGTCGTGACACAGGTCAGCCCTTACTTCCTCCACGAAGGCTTCCTGACTGACTCCACCTTGTCTCTTTCACTTTGCAGAAGAAAAAAACTTCTGTCCCTTGGCCCCTCTGCAGTTCCGTGAGCGGTGTATGGGAGCACATACTGTTCGTTCATTCCTTTATTCCCATGTTCATTCCTTCAGCAGAAGCCCAAGACTGGACCAACCTTAGAGATGGGAAAGATGCAACAGTTAAGGTCTTTCTGTTGGCACTCCCAATGGAGAAGGGAGCAAAGCATTTACTCCGTTCCTACCCAAAGATACCTGCGAATCAGGCTTTTTAGTTTATCTGGCACCCAGGGGGTTAGGTCCTGGTGTTGTCTTTCAAGAACCGGAATGGTTTGGGGGCTTGGTGAACAGAGAAGTACCTCTGAGAATCTTCAGAGGAAGCAGACAAGTCCTGTCCCATCAGGACGTTTGGGTTTTCAGCATTGGGCTAATTGTTACATGCATGATAGTCAGCACAATTTTCTAGGCAGGCCACCTCTCCATGCATGAAGCCTGCTGCTGCTGGGGCTTTCTCACACTGGGCCACCCCCTTGGTTGGGACGTACTACAGCTGGCGCATAAGCATGCTTATCTTGAGCAGCGCCCTTGTCTACTCTCCCCACACAGCCCTCATCTCACTTGAATGTGAAGGTGAATTCTTTAGAATCAGGCACTGATTTTAATAATCTTTATGTCCCTGGCACATAACACAGTGTCAGCATAGCAGATGCTCAATAAACGATCAATGAATTAAATTACAATCACTCAGCTCAATCAGAGCCAAGGTAGTAGAATGTGCTTTCCCTTGCATGTGCAGAGACAGGGATTTATTGAATCGGGCACTGGGTAGGGTACCGGGTTATAAAAGTGAATAGGAGCTACACAGGCCCTGCCTTTGCAGAGTTAACAGTTTGGTGGGAATGTTGGACAAGTGAGCAGATAAATACATAAGACAGAGCAGAAGCATCCAGCCCAACCAGGGAGGTGGAAACATGGAATGGAGCATTTATTCCACCTTTAGGATTTACTGTGCCTTTGTTGTTTACTAGTCAAGGGGCAAGTCACCTCGACTCAGTCACTCTCTCCCTTGGTCCCCACCCTTGTCAATAGCATCCAATTGCAGTTGGACCATCTGAAGGCGGAGATGAAGCCAGGAAACGCAGTTCTTTCTCACCAGAATGAAACAGGCCCAGCCGATGACCAACATAGGACCTAACACCCAGGAAGGTTTGTTTGCAGAGTTAATCTAGGGCTCAACCCCACAAGCGCGGCTGGGATAAGGCCCCAGACTAGTGGGCTGTCCGTGCCCCGGCTGGTGCCTAAGATGTTCAGTTTGTGTTTTGCTTAGACACTTGGTGGGAGGGTTAAGCATGGGGAGAAACTCAATCTGCATTTTCAGTGACAAGCTGTGTGCCTAGCTCAAAGCTGTGTTGGGTCACAGGAAACCACCATCGGCCTGGCCAAGCTCTGCTCTTATCTCCAGGGGGCGCCTTGCTTTGAAGATGCCCTGGAGACTAGCAGAGGCCCTGCCCAGGCCACAGCAAGCCAGCACGTTGGTTGGGCAGTGGGTTACAAAGAAAGAGCTGAAAACAAACAAATGGCACCTGCCTAAGTTTGAGAGCTTGGCAGGAGGCCTGGGTGAGGCACCCAAGCCACATGGACTGAGCTGCAGAGTCCAAAACCCAAACGGTGTGTTTCGGGGGGTGGGGGCGGGGGGTGTCAGCCTCATCTCAGGTCCTACTTATCACCCCTACATCACCTCTAGCTCTGAACTAAAAACGCCTCTGACCTGGGACAAACCTGAACCTGACCCCACACCACACACACCCCCTCGGACCTCTGGCTGCCTTCTCCTTGTTAAAAAATAACCCCCCAGTGAGAGTTCCACGTGCTGCCGGTGTGAGCGCCAGCAAGGCCCCCCTAAATCATCGCCGGCCTCCCCTTTTCAAAGCGGAGCTGGAGGCGTGCCGGTGATTTCTGGGTGCCACGCAGATCACTCCCAAGCTCTGATCTATGGATTGTTTTGATTTCCTCCTTTGAACTCTTCCCATCCCGCTCCAGCGGCAGACAGAGATACTGAATTAAGCGACAGACACGTTGGAGACAATGAGCGCCGCGGGCCCCCTCCCTCCCCCCTGCTCCCCTCCCCTCTCCTCCCCGAAATTTGCAGACATCTGCTAGCTGGAGCCCGGCGCTGGAGCCATAAAGAAGAGCTGGCAGGAGAGTGATGTACGGCCCTGGGCCCTCCCTGGTGACTGGCGTTAACCTCCAAGGGAGAGGCGCTCACCCCGTTTCCGACAGAGCCCTTTGTTTTGCATCACTCAGGAGAGGTGCCTCGGCCCAGGCTGAAGATTCAACCAAATTATAATGAATGATGCTCATC
Source organism: Eschrichtius robustus (assembly GCF_028021215.1). Classification (NCBI taxonomy): domain Eukaryota; kingdom Metazoa; phylum Chordata; class Mammalia; order Artiodactyla; family Eschrichtiidae; genus Eschrichtius; species Eschrichtius robustus. The sequence continues at coordinate 39,651,110 of NC_090843.1, forward strand.
AGCTGCCCCTAATTAGAACAAGTCGCACAGACATATTGTCTCCCGGGTTTCCTCTGTCCCATTTCTCGCCCTCTCTCTCTCTGCTCACGACACATGGGCCCCATTAAACATTCTCGTATTTAATGTGGTTCCCTTAGATTACTTCTCAAGTTTTCGAGTTCCATTTAGAATTGGATTTTACTCTTTGGACTGTGGTTTTGATTTGGGGCTTTGTACATCTCGTCACCGCTCTTTTTCTCCACCTAGTGGAGACGGTGGACGCCACTGAAGAGAAGTACGTCCTGCCAGAGGACAGACAGCAGAGCCCCCGCCGATCAAGAGTGTTAACCAGGACCCTCGGCTCACCCGAGACTTCCTTTGCGCTTTTCTTGGAAGAAAAAGAACTTAACCCAAACATACACTGATGCCCATTTTATGACACTCAGCCCAATCACCCCATCGCCATCACAATAAAAGGGGGTGAGGACTTTCTAGGTATATCATAATTTATCCTGAAAAGAAGAAGGAAAAACACCTTCCTTGGTCTGTCCTGGGGGTCCGCACAGAAAGAGCCAGATTTGAATTCGCTTCGGATGATCACGCTTCAGTTTCTGCAAATTCCCGTTCTGCAGAAAAGGAGTTTCCTCCTGTGCCAAAGCCAGAGAGAGGATTTACACTTGTGATACAAGTCGGCAACAAGCACAGAAGTCGAAAGCGTATCTCGGCGGTTCAGTGAGCTGAAATTCCATCTTCCTGGGGCCTTTGTAGGAGTAAATGTTACCCTGGGGGGTCTGGATATAAAAGCACTAGTTATACACATCCGCGCCCAAGATAGGGATCTATAGGGAGAGTGCTGAGAGGATCCCAGGGAAGATACCATCAACCACAGCGGCGGGGCGGCGTGTGTGAGGACAGATCCCGCGCCCCGCGTGTGTTCTCAAGCAGCAATTTGGAGTCTTTGGATTAGGAACATTCTGGGTGAAACCTTTGAATTGGAAGGGCTTTTGAGGCCCTCTGGTCCCCCATCACCCCATTCCAGAAGCCCTCTAACGCACGCCTGCCGGTGTTCACGTCGCGCTCGACTGCCCAAGGGCGGCCCATGGTGTCTGACAGCTGCTCCAAGGCTTGTCATGGAGTGAGGTATCCATCTGTGTGACCTCCAGAAAGGCATTCAACTTCTCTAAAGCCGCACTCATTGGACAAAAATTTACCAGGGAATGTTCTAGGCACTGGGGAATACATCAGCATACAATTTCTTAATCATTTCAAACAGTTACCTTATCTATGACATGGAGACATTGACCCACCACCTCACAAATGAGCTTATGCTTTTGAAACTCATAAGTGATCATGATTTCTCTTGACTACAATGATCAGAAAAGTTTTCTCTATATGGATGTACGTTGGCTTTTCCGTATCTTCTCCCTTTGATTTTAGTCCTATCTCAGAGAATGGACCAACTTCTCCCTCAATGACGTGCATCCCTCTCCCAAGTCCTCTTGTGTTTGCTTCTCCAGGCAGAATGTTTTCCTATCCTTCAACCTCTCCTCACATCAAATAATTTCTGGAACTTTCTCCATCTTAGCTCGTCTCTGAGTACACTCCAATTTGTCCATGCCCTTCTCAAAATCTGGTGTCCCAAACCGAACATGATACCCCAGGTGTCATCTAACCAAGAGTATAATGAAACGGCTCCCTCCCAAGAGGACTGGATTTCCATTCTTCTATCTCATGTTATGTTGACTGCTAGCAATCACGTCACACTGTTGGCTTATTCTGAGCTGGTGGTCATTTAGAAGCCTCAGATGTTTTTCACATGATTTCCTGCCAAGACAATCTCCCCCACTCCGTGTATTTGCCATTTGTTTTTTGCACGTAAAAGCCAGACTTTACACGTAGGCCTGTTAAACTGTGTCTTATTGTTTTTGACCCAGCATTCCAACCTGTCAGGACCACGCTGGGTCCTCATTCTGTCACCTCTGGTATTAACTCTCCCTCCCGGATTTGTGACATCTACACCTTTGATCAGTATGCCTCCTGAGTTTTCATCTAGTGATAAATCAGACAGGATCAAGGAGAGAGCCCTTGGCACTCTGCAAGAAACCTCTCTGAAGGTTGACATCCACTGTCACGAGTGGAACATGGCCCCTCTAAGCAGTGAGGAGATGGAGCTTGAGTAGGGCTCCATGCACACCCATCCATGGGACTGCCTTTGACTCCCGCTCTGCTGACCCACCTGCTTCTGCCTTCTTGTTCCTCCCTCCTGAAACCTGCCTCTTTGTCTGCATCCACCTCTCTAGGTCTTCTTGACGACCCTTCTTTTCATTTCTGCCCCATCCTATATCCACGTGATCCTCTCAGCTTCATCCGATCTCTCTGGGCAATAGGCCCAGGGTTTGTTGGAACTTCTCCTGCCCATCCCAGGGCTTTCTCACCCAGAGTGTCAGACTGTCACCCTCAGCCAAGCTCAGGCCAATGCGTGACTTCTCTGCACCACCCCAACCGAGTTCAGCACATGGGCAGTGGCATCCATCCAATAGTCAACACTTTGGATTCAGCTGGTGAGCCAGCTGCAAATACATGAAACCACTACTCTCATCCAACCCACATTTCACCATCTTAGCCACAGGGAAGCCATGAGAGGAACTGTTAACCCTAAGCTGAAATCAAGACCTGCAATGTTTAGGGCATACACCTGATTCACACACATAGTAACCTTATCAAAAGAGGAAATGAGGTTAGTTTGGAATAACTTGTGCTCAGTGAAGTCATTTTGCTTTCGACTGACCACCGCATTCCTTCCTAAATGCTCACCCACCATCTGCTTCTTAATCCATTCTGTTGTCAAGGATCTACCTCAAACTCACTTGTCTGGAGTTTCCAGAAACAATCTTTTTTCTCCTTTATGAAAATCAGAATAATCTCTGCCTAGTTCCTGATTCTGGCACCACCTTCTATTCTCCACAATTACTTAAAATTTACTGACAGTGGCTCCCCAATCCCACCGGAAAGTTCTTTCCACACCTCGGGATGTGACTCATTGGGTCAGATACTTGGACCCATTTGAATCCTGCTTCTTGCCCTCTTCTTATCTAATCTCTTCATCTCCCTTGAGCTCTGAGCCAGTCAGAACGCCTTGGGCTGCAGGGAGCAGAAAATCCAGGTTCAACTAGCTTGAACAATAAGGAAAATTGATTACCTCATAAACTGAGAAGTGCTAGGTAGAGGGACTTCAGGATTGGTTACTTCAATTACATCTTCAAGGATATCTCTCTACCCTTCTACTCTGCCATCCTCAGGTTGTCAATTCAATTCCCTCATGGTCAAAAGATGGTTTTTGCATTTCTAATAATCCCATGCAAACACAACAATGGCCAGCAGTAAAAGAAGGACTTTTGGTTCCATACATATTTTAGAAGCAAGGACGCTGTTTCCGAAACCTTGACAGAGCAGTCCTCACATCTCATTGGTCAGAAGTAAGTCTCTTGCCTACCCTCAAACCAATCAGCGATGAGGAGCATGGAACCACACAACTGTCTTGGACAGCTCAGAACTTATCCCTCAGACGTGGTGAAGGGGTGTTAACACTTAAAAAGTCAGCCATCTACCAACAAGGAGGGAGGAAGTAACCACTGAGTAGGTTATCACTGTCTCTCCATGGACTTCAAACCTCTACATATTGTTTGTTCTTCTCTTTCTAGTTTGACATCCTTAATAGAACATTTATATTTTCAACTTCTATCTGATTTTCTCTGCCTTCTTATCTAACATTATTTTCTTTTGCCCAAGCAATGGGTCTACACTTGCACTGTTTTTCTTTCACTAAACACAGCCCAAACAAAGACTTTGTATTGTCCTCAGAATGTCTCCCTCTTCAAATATGAGTTTATTCTGAGCCTTAGCCTCGCCGTCACTATTCCCACAAACCCACTCTACTCTTTGGTTCTCATCCTCAGGGTCCTGGGGTTGTATGTCTTTTTAAAGTCGGAGTTCACCCTAGAGCAAGTTGCACAGCCCCGGGGTGGCATTAGTCACTCCCCCTTTTGCTCCTCATTGGGATCAGCTCTGACTGTAGTGTTACAATGTCTTTTCTAGGAACTTTCTATCTTCCTTTATGAAGTCATCAGCTACTGGACCAAACTTCTCTATGAATGTTCAAAATGTGTTATGATGGACATCACTATGTTGTCCCAGGGGCCCTATTTCTTTTGTGGAACTGCTCCTCACCCACCATCCTCAACCCAACCTCCTCCATTGCTGGGTGAAACAACAACCCAGGCTGGCTCAGCCATAGTATGTGCTCCATCTTGCAATGGTGATGGGTCCCAAGAAGAGCATGAGACCCAGCAAGGCCAATAAAAGATCTGGCCTGCATTGAAAAATAGAGAGTGAGAGAGATAAAGAGCACTTTTCCACCTGGGTTATAAATCTGAAATTATAGGCAACTGCCTTCCCACCCATCTGCAGAGGCCAATACACAGAACCAAGGGACGAGACAAGAGAGATCAGAGTAGCCCTAACTGTCTTGTTTGAGCTCCTGACTACAGCAATGCCTGAAGCCAGTCACTCATGGGCTTCCTAGTCACAAGGGCCCATTTACTCTCTTTTTTTGATTGCCAGTGAAAGTGCCCTGCTTAATACATATGTTTGCCCTCCTAATGTCTGGGCACATGTTTGTGGTCAACACCCTCTTCTTCACCCTCACAACCTCCAAGATTACAACATCTCTTTCTTCCAGGGTTCCCATAATTTTCATAGGAAGAGCAAGGTCATCCTTCAATGTGCAAAATGCCAAGAGATAGCATTCTTCCTTGTCTCCTTTGTCTTTTCAGAGAAGACGTTATTTGCTATGCGCAGTGAAAAGACTTTTGCCAAACATTAGGCTTTTAGGATAATGAGACCTCCACCCGCAGCAGATGACTTGCAAGTTGGAAGTCCTCATGATTTCTTTGCCTGTATCTGTGCCGGGGATCAGAACTTTTTAAAAACCATCTATATTTTCTGTTAGTCCATGTGTTAGGGGACGGTTGACCGAACCTGCCCTCCTTGGGCAGGCACGATAATAACCACTTGCATGAGCTGTCTCGCAACAAGAGGTCCTGGTAAGGAACAGGACTGCCGCCGAAAACTAACCAGAAGAATTCGGGAGGGGCCCAAAGGAGGAAGGAGATACCAGTCCATATGCCCTACCAACCTCCCAAAATCCTTCTTGCTAGAATCTATCTTGGCTGAGAGATGCCACCAGGAAGGACCCTGAGTCAGGCCAAATATAGGCCAAGCAAGATGATTGGCCAGAGACAAGCCGGAAACTAATCTCATTACCATTAAACCTGAGACTGCGAGCCATGTGGCCGAGCAGTTCTCCTGGTTTCCCTTACCCTGCTGCTCTCCAACGGGGCACCCTTTCCCAATAAAGTCTTTCATTTTGTCAATATGTGTGCCTCCTCGGACAATTCATTTCCTAGAGTTAGAGCCCACTCTCGAGCCCTGGAAGGTGTCCCCCTTCCTGCAACACAAGTAGTCACACGTTCATAAGACCTCAGACTCTGCAGACTTCTTGGGTCTGGATTCTCACTCCATTCCCTATCTGGGTAGCCTTGGACAATTTGCTTTACCTTTCTGATCATTGGTTGCCCCATCCATAATGTGGGGACTGTAGCGAAAATTTTTACGATTTTTATGACTATAGTGAAAATTAAATGAGATATTGCATGTAAAATGCTTTGATGATACCTACCAACAGAAAAAAAGGAAAAAACATTAGCAGAAATAATTTTCATTTTCTTATTTCATTACCCAAGTTTTCTACCCTGTTCACCCTCAAGTAAATTAATTTTCACACTCCTTGTTTGTACTGGGTAACTCCTCCCTGCCTTTGTAAGAACTCTCTCTCTTTTAAACCAGTTGCATCCTTCCATTGTTGGACAAGCACCATCCCAACAGGTGTCGAACTCTCTGAAATCATATTTGCCTCTTCCTGTTACATGTCAAGTTGGCCTTGTTTCTCTACTCCATGTGCTGGTGCCCAGACCCCTGAGCATCTCTGCTTCCCTGTTTTCACCTCTGTTTCCTGTTACCTTTGCCTGAGAGGCTGGCTCTGAGCTTTTGCTCAGTTTATGGACCATCTTGCCATTTTGTTTGCATTTCCCCTTGCCACATCACATAACCAAGGTTTAAAGCCAAGTACTCATCCTTGGTATCCAAAAAAACACTCACACAGGTGGAGAAACAACTCCAAATGAACATGGAGCATCTTTCCTTCATCTACCTTGATATGATGCTTTAACTTGTCTTCTCTCTACTTTCTACTCTCTTCCCAGCTTTCCCCCCATGTGTCCCAAATTCTTGTTTCTAACCAACATACAAAAGTTTTAGCTGATTCTTTTTTTTCCTTGACTCGTACTATATTATTTCTACAGGGTCTTACCTTCAATCCCAAACTGCTTATGTAGGCATTTTCCTGAATGAAACAATTTCTTTCTTAAGAAGACTTCTGGTTCAAGACAAAAGAATTTTTTCATTCACTCGTATAATTTACAGCATTTTATCTGAGACTTTTTTCTCCCTCAGTTTCAAGTATTTTGATCGGATAGGCAAGTCTCCTTCACATATATTCTTTTTGGTTTTTATGACCGGCATTCCGAACCCAGATCATCCTTCTGTTATCTTAAGCCATGGGCTCAGATACCAAATCCTGTTTTATTTTACTATCTGTAAAGGGCCCTGATTCCTTCTAGTTGAAAGCCCTAATCTCAGGAGAGAAAAGAAGATGAGGGACATAGAGATGGATATGCCTCCTATATCTTCAAGTAATTCAGTTTCTTATCTACAGTATCAAAAATCCCAATAGTTTGGTGGCCCAGACATCTACTCATCCCATCAGTGATTTTCAGGGAACTCAGTCAGAGTAGGTAGAGACAGTGGTTCTGATGGTTGCTAGCAGGTTCTTCATCACACCTGACACACAGGTCCTACACAGAATACTTTCCGATTAAGTCATGTCAGCTCTACTCATAGAAAATGCCATACCATGTCTTAGGGGAACAGTGCTCATCACTGTGATGCATCTGTCTCTCCTTGGAACAGTGAGTGCACACCTTCCACTTGCTTATACCTGTTAGTGTGCCGGTGGGTGAGTTTTGAGTTGGGAATTTTTCAGAACATCTAGAATTACCCCCTTTGATGCTACACCTGGTTTAAAAGGCCCTTGTAAAGAGGCAATCTGAAGCTGAACTGAGAGTGTAATCAGATTTCACCATGGTAGATAGTAATATCTGGGCCAAGATCCAAAACACAGCACCAGTGGTGGGCCACGAGGTCACTAATAGGTGTATTCATTCACGAAGAGTACTTCAGATCATTCCAGAAAGACACAGTGGGGTTTGGAAAGAAATCAGAAATCTTAAGTCTGAAGGAGGAAGATCCAAGGATTGGACACGGGTGCAGGGGCTCCAACTGGGGCAGCCCAGAGAGTCTTATCAAACTCTTTGGTACTGCCAGAATGGATTCTTATTGGCTAACCACGGATGTCAAGGCTTCTGTACCTAGAGGATGTACCCCAGAGCCCGTATCAGCTGAGGGACCATGGGCCTATGGAGAGCATTTCCAGGACAGTTTCTACTTCTCTTTCTCCCCTAAGTCACCTTATTATACCCTCTTAGTTCTTGACCTTTTTAGCAAAGTCCCAGCCTGAACCTAAGCTATCTATGTCTGTAGCTAGAGACTAAGATATGACTCTAGGGTGTTCTGGAGTCCCACCAGAAGTTTATTTATTCACACAAAAAGTTGAGGGGGACTCCTAAGAAATACCTCACCCTAAGAGAACAGAGAGTGGGGCAGAGGATCACAGCCTAAACAAATCCTCTTACTCAGGGGAAAGGTGGTTCTGACAGTAGCATAGCATCTGCTTCTGTGTTTTGTCTCCTGGCCAGCCTCCCTCATAGTCTCATGCCCAGATCCTAGAAAATGAGTCACTATGACTAAAAATAAAAAGAATTAAGGTTGCTGAAATTCTGTATCAAATCAAGGCTACTATCACAAAGCATAACAAAAGTAGATCTCCCTTTCCTTATCATAGTGCAATGCACAGCAGTAGTATGCAACCCATAGAGATGATTCAATGGAGGTATATGGTAGTCAACTTCAAGATGGCTCCTAATGATCCCACATCTCTTGGTATTCACATTTTTGAATAGTCCCCTCCCATATTATATCAGGGTTGGTCTGTGTGACAAATAGAATATGGCAGAAGTTATGGCACATCACTTCCAAGGCTAAAAACCACTGAAGCGTCCTCCTTGTTCTCTCTCTAAATCACTAGCTCTGGGGGAAGCCAGGTGCCATGCTGTATGGACACTTTTGAAGTGCTATAGAAGAGTCCATGAGAAGCTGAGACCTGCAAACAAGAGTCATGTGAATGAACCATCTTGGAAGCGATTCCTCCAGCCCTGACCTGAGAGACTGCAACCTCATGAAAGACCCTGAGTCAGATCCATCCAGCTAAGCCATTTCTGGATTCCTGGTCCTCAGTAACTGGCGGGATTAAAACATGGTTTTAAGCTGTGAAATTTTGGGGTAACTTGTTACACAGCAATTGCTAACTACCACAGATTTTGGTACCAGAAGTGAGGTACTGTCATAATAAATATCTAAAAATGTAGGAGAGGTTTTAGAATTAAGCAGAAGGTGGAAAGATTTTGAGGAGAATGCTAGTGAAAGCTTGAAGTGCTTTGACACATCTGTTTGCAGATGCATGATGACCTTTGAGGAGTCTGCAGATGAGGGCATAAAAGAGACTGAGAAAAATCTTATTGGAAAGTGGAGGGGAAAAGGGATCCTTCTTATATAGTGGTAGAAAGTTTAGCAACACTGTCACCTGCAGTTATGCAGAAAGAAAACATACCTAATGAAGTGGGTCTAGCTAAGGAGATTTCTAAGCTATGTGTTAAAGATGATACCTGGTTTCTTCCTGTTGCTTAAAATAAAATGTGAAAGGAGACGGATAGGCTAAAAAAAAAAAAAAAAAAAAAAAAAAAACTGTTAAGCATGAAAGTGCCAGAACTTGATAGTACTGAAAATTTTCAACCTCCCAAGATGGCAAACAATGCTAAAATTAAGAAATGTCTTCCACACAATGATTAATTCCAGGGCTCTGCAAGGGAAACATGTAGAAGATGGAGCCAAGGGTGTGACAGTAAAGTCCTTTATTGAGACCTCAGAAAGCTCCAAGGTAATATCTCAGAAAGCTGTTCCATCAGAAGAGAAATTCCTCTAAAAAATTTAAGTATCTGCTCATAGACACTCTCAATAAACAATAGAGTCTCTAAGAGGTTTAAGAATATTGTCCCTCAGCCATTTCCGCATAAGCCCACTGACTTATCTCAAAGAGATTTCTGGGTGTAGCCTTTTTCTACTTTAATAAACCCAATATTGTTCACAGGAGACTCACAAAGTTTTTTAAAAAATTATATTTGCAAAAACACAGCCAATTTGGACTGAAAGGAACAGAACAGTACAAAATGAAAATGGTCTTTAAACCTCTCCTCACAAATTCCGGCGGGAAACAGGCTGAGAAAACTATACATCTGCAAACAAGACTACCTATCATGGAAAAGTAAGGATGACTCAGAGTTAGAACCAAGACACCAGAGGGCAGGGCAAAGAGCCATGAAGAATTACTCCCAGTCAAGAGTAAGACCAACACATGTCCAGCTATATTTCAGACTTGCCATGGACCAGAGTTCTTTTTGCCTTCCATTTTTTTCCCATTTTTGAACAAAAATGTCTATGGTGGTTATCCTATGCCTGTCCCATCATTATATGTTGAGGGTGTGAACTCACAGGTCTTTGTATTCGAGAGGAACTATATTTAAGAAGTTGAATTTAAGGAATTGCACCTGAGAAACCTCATCAGCTCCTTATTTAGATGACAAAGATTCCAGAATTCAGACTGATGCTCTGGTAGAATGATACCTTGGAGACCTCGGGTGGGAGTGAGTACATTTTGCATGTGAGAAGAACATAAATAGGTCGCGAACAGTGGGTTGACTGTACTGGTTGTTAAATGTCCACAGATTTTTTTATACGCTTCCCTTCAATAACTGAAAATAAATTTCCCTCCCCTTGAGTGTGAGCTAGACTTAGTGACTCAGTTGTAATGAATAGAATAAAGCGGAAGTGATGGTGTACAACTTTGAATACTAGGTCATGAAAGGCACCACAGCTTCCTCCTTGCTCATTCCCCTTTAGATTCTTTGCTCTGAGGGAAGCCAGATTCTGTGTCGTGAAGACACTCAGGCAACCTGTGGAGATGCCCACATGATAAGGAACTGAGGCCTCTTGCCAACCCCCGTGTGAGTGGGCAATTTTGGAAGCACATACTCCAGCCCTAGTCAAGCCTGCACCTCCTCTTGATATCCTGACTGCAACCTCATGAGAGACCCTGGGCCAGAATTACCCAGCTAAGTCACTCCTGAATTCCTCACCTACAGAAACTGTGAGATAATAAATTACAGGTACAGCCCCTCATCTTCCACCCTACAGACATACACTGGACATGCAATATGAGAGAGAAATAAATTTTTATTGTTGTCACGTGCCTGTTGGCCATCTGTATGTCTTCTTTGGAAAAATGTCTGTCTACACATGTCTTCTGCCCATTTTACTCAAGTTCTTTGTTTTTTTGATATTGAGCTGTATGAGCTGTTTATATATTTTGGACATTACCCCCTTATCAGTCATATCATATGCAAATATTTTCCCCCATTCAGTAGGTTTTCTTTTCATTTTGTCAATGGTTGTCTTTGCCATGCAAAAGCTTTTAAGTTTAATTAGGTCCCATTTGTTTATTTTTGCTTTTGTTTCCTTTGCCTTAGGAGACAGATCCAAAAAATTATTGCTATGACTTATGTCAAAGAGTGTTCTGCCTATGTGTTCTTCTAGGAGTTTTATGGTTTCCAGTCTTACATTTCGGTCTTTAATCCATTTGGAATTTATTTTTGTACATGGTGTGAGAAAATGTTCTAATTTTATTCTTTTACATGTAGCTGTCCAAATATTTATTGTTTTAAACAACTGATATTTGAAGATTGCTTGTAACAGCAGCCTAACCTAGTCTTGGCTAACTGAAACACTAGGCTTTACCTCATGTTAAAGCACAAAGAAAGCCCATATTCACTAAACTACTGCAAAGTACCTATATTCCACAGGTGTCTCAGTAAGGTAATAATGATGCTTGAAATTTTCTCCACGTCTTGGATCTCCCATGCTCATGGAAAAGTCAGCTTAACGAGAATAAGAGCTATTCATTCCCAAGTTGAGTGGTTCTCAAATTTTAGTGGGCATAAAACTTCGTGGGGAGTTTGATATTAAACAGTCCTGGGTCCCACCCCCAGAAAGCCAGCTTTGGGAGGTCTGGAAAGAGGTTTAGGAATTGGCCATTTTAACAAGAGCACCAGGAGATTCTGATGCAATTGGTCTTCAGACCACACTTTGAAAAACTCTGGGCAAGTACACAGTAGACAACTTGCTGAAGGACAGCAGCTATCAATGAGGCAAAGTCGAGGCAACACAGCCTAGTGGTTAAGAGGATGGGTGTTGCAATCGAACAGAATTGGGTGAGAATTCAGGCTCTGCCACTCATTATCTGTGTGACCCTGGGCAAGTTACTGCATTTCTCTGTGCCTCCATTGCCACATCCATACAGTGGGGATCCATTATTAACTTCCTTAGGATTATTGTGAGGGTTCAATTAAATTGCATATTTAAGTTACTTAGAGCAGTACCTGACACATCATAAACGCTCACCAAATAGAAGATGCCATTAGATGCAGCGTAGCTCCATAGAAAGAACACGAAGTGAGGAGCTAGAGAGGGCTAGCCTCAAGCTCCACCACGCGAGGATTAACTAAGACAAAGGCGTGTGACATGCCCAGCACCCAATCCTTACTGTCTACTCTCTCTCCCAATGATGTTGCTGCAGTTCATACATACAAGTTCCACCTAACAGACTCCTGGGTTTCCAGGTTTCCAAACCATATGGAAACACACAGCATCCATAATGTTCTGCTCCTGATCTCATGTAGGTGTGTGCCATTGTTACATTAAATACCACTGCAAAGGCATACTATAGCACTTTCGGGACAGAAGGGATCCTAGAGACCATCTAGTCTAACACCTCCCTACACCCATTTCACAGAAGAGAACACTGAGATCCTGAAAGATTAAAACATGTGAGAAAACTCCCCATCTCCTGAGTGGCCATGTCAAGCCTCGAGCCCTGTTCTCTAAAGTCCTAGCCTTTTGCTATTTCCTTCCTAGCAGTAGAGTACTGTACTTGGTGTTTGTTCATGCATTTGAGAAAAAAAAAAAACAGGAATTGAGAAAGGGATCACTTTAATTAGCACAGAGGAGGCATGGGCTGTGGTGGGTGGTAAGGGGTTCCAGGCCACTGCCTGTGCCAGGCTCCAAGTTCCAGATACTCTTTGTCCTGGGGCCCATCCACACAACATTCGTCACTGCAGCCTTGGCTGGAGAACATACCCCACTTGTGGGCTAACATCTTAGGGGCTGGGACAGAGGTGGAAACCTCATGGAGAAAGACTGGGTTCTGTGCCTCAGTCCACGGGGGATTCATGGGGAAACTAACTGGAAAGACAGGATGGTGTAATGGAAAGCTCGTTGCACTGAGATTCAGTTCATTTCTCAATTCTGCTACTGATTGCTGTGTGACCTTGAGCCTCTCCCTTAACCTCTCTGTGGCTCAGCTTCCTCAGTTATATTAAAAATAATAACAATTGTAATAACTACCTAGTCAATGTTAGAAGAAACCTCAAAGAGAGTCTAATCTAACCTCCTATTTGATTTATAAGAAGCTCACAAATTCATGTGTGCAAGATCCTAGACACACGTGAGATAATAGTGAAAGGTGGTTCGTACATCCTGGGGTCTAAGGATCAAGTTAAATGAAAATGGCCAACCACACACTGTTTCCTAGGGTCCAGAGGCTGGAGATACTGTAGTAGCATCCATCTTGGGGTCAATGGGATTCTTGAAGACAGAGGGAAAATGCTCTCAATTCCTTTTTCAAGAGAATTACATCAACAGATGCCCTGGATGGAGAAACCCAGAATGCAGAATGGGAGAAAGCCCATTCGGAGGAGGGGCCCAGAGGGCCCTGGGAGCTGACCCTGCACACCTCCAGGGAGAGGCCAGGAGGAAACCGTGTCCAGGGCAAGAGCATGTGGAGGAAGAAAAGGCAGACTAGTAGACTCTGGAGTCCCAAACATCCAGAACCCACTGCTCGAGCAGGGCACCGGGCTCCAGAGAGTGGAGCTCTTCCGTGGGCTGAGCGGAAGATGGTGGGGAGCTTTGTTTTGGTTTTGGATTTTGCCAAATCAAAAGAATTTGGGAAATGATGGAAATTGTTATGCTGAAACTCAGACTCTGCCAGGTCGGCGTAGGCCTGTTTATAAGTAATTCAATCTGAGGCCAGGAGGAGCGCAGGTGTGCACGCACACACAGAGTCACACACCTGTGCGCACACACGTACCTTCTGCACAGGCCGGCGGCGGTGGGAGGCCCGATCCTCGTGTTGATTCCTGAGACAGTGGCCAGCACACGGGCTCCCGGCCAGTATTCGTTCATCCATTCACTCCAGTGTTTACTGAGTGCTTACAATGCATCAGGCATGTGATAAGCTCTGGGGATAACGTGGGGAGCCCAGCAGAGGTGGTCCCTCCCTTCGCAGTGCTTACATTCCAACAGCTACATCACTGATGGGAATGCAGATGACACACCGTCTTGTCCCAGGCCTAAGCAGAGAAGCAGGGTGGAGGTGTGATCAGGGAAGAGATTGTTGGAGGAGAGCAAGGAGCTACGAGGCAGACGCCATCCATGCTTCCTGCCTCTGTTATCACTCAGGTAGTAGTCAGGGACTCCCTGATCCTGGGGATGGGAAATACCTACAGGTCTAAACCAGTCATGACTGTCTCATTACCCTTGGCCTCAACATATAGACGCATGACCCAGTTCTGGCTAACGAAGTGCAAGAACTCTCCTGGGAGGGCTTCCTTTCCCAAATAAAAAGACAAAGCCCTTCTGCCCTTCCCCTTTCTTCCTGGGACATGACCAACTGCCTGGAGGTATAGGCACCACTGTAAAATCCTAAGGCAACATGTCAACAAGCTAAGATGACAGGACGAAAAGAACGTGAGCAGTTGGCATCGCCCCAGAGTTGAACTGCCTTCCTCAGGACACTCATCAGGTGAGAACAAACAAGAAACAAACAGCAAAAAAAGCCCTATTTGTTGAAGCTGCTTGTAATTGGGTTTTGTGTCACTGGCAGCTGAAGGCATTCCAGAAGGGTCCTAGAGAAGATGTTATCAGTATCATCATGGGAAAGCCCTGGTGTGGATCCCAGCCCCGGGAAGGTCATTGCAAAGAGCCAGAGCCAGGAAGTGGGGAGCCAACTAACTTCTCGCTTAAACAAAGTGGCTCCTGGGCAGCCTGTACACTGTCACGTGCTGGGAGTTATGTACATGCAGACAGCCTTTCCTCCCTGGAAGGGCTTCAGCACCAAAACTCCTTTCTGAAGACTTACCAGATCATTCCAACCCTAATTTCTTGCTCATTAATGTAAGTCGGTACTCTAATAGCATTTGGAGGAGCCATGAAGGTAAGATTTAAAATCCAGTGTGTGTGCATGTGTGCGTGTGTGTGTATGTGTATGTGTGTGTGTGTGTGTGTGTGTGTGTATGAGAGAGAGAGAGAATGTATGAGAAGGCAGTTCCTATTTAAAAGCTGCCATTGTTTCACTTCTAGCAAGAGGGGCATTCAACTGCCTGGGCTGGAATCTAACTACTCCCTAAGTGTGTGACATTAAGTTACATAACCTACATGTGCCTCACTTTTCTCATCTGTATAGTGGGGGTTATTATAATAGCCTCTATTTCATAAGCCTTTAATTAATTCATTTAAAACTCTTAAAACAAGTACCTAGCACAGAATAAATCCTTGAGCAATATTAGCTAATACTGTTAATAATTTCATTGATTCTGAGAGGCACATGATTTCACATTTTTAGCATCTCTGAAATCATGATGTGCCTTTCAGAGGATGGCATGTCATAGATAATTAGAAGCATCATTTTTTTTTCTTTCTTGATGTTGCATTGACTAACGATTTATTTTACAATCTATAGCATCTTATATTCAAAGCTATGTGAAATTATCATTGGAGCAGGTCTCCTTGTGGTGAAAAGGACCACTTGAGTAGTCCCATAGGCATAAGAACGCACCTCATGGTCACCAAGGAAGGCGTTTTGGAAGCTTGTCAAAGGCCACTCTGCCTAATTATCCCTTGTTTGTGGAACTCAAAGGCTTCTAGTGAAGTGATGGACAGATAAGAATAGGGAACTAGCAGATCCAGACAGAGATGATACTCTTTTGGATTCAGGGTTATCCAAACATCTGAAAAATTGAGATTGTGCAGTGAGGTCACCTGAGCAGAAAGAACAGAAGGATTTCCCAAGATGGAGCTCTCCAATGGGAGGGGACGGGAGGGCTGTTACCCCAACCAGAGCCCGAGCTGAGACTGTCACAGGAGGACAAGTTTCTCCTGCACCTTATGTGGCTCGGGGCGGTCTGGCCCTCCACCAGCCTCTGGGTGTCATGCCTGCATCTAATAGAACCCCCAGCAAGGCTGGGTCTGATACAAAGAAGCATTTGGGGAATTGCAGCTTACCTTGGGATAGTAGACACTAAGAAGGAGGGAAGGGCGTTCCTCTGACGGGGAAACAAGGGCTACAGTCAGTTTCCACCTACATAACAAGAGAAGGATGGCCTTATTTTTAACTTAAGCAGGTAAAGCAAGTCATATGAGTGAAATTATTATTAATTAATAATAATTATGGATAATATGACATTATTAGCAGGAGCCAGCATATCAAGTGCCTACTATATGAGAAGCACTGGTCTATGCACAATGTATACACACACAGCTAGTGTAGAGTAAATGTGATCATGTGAGTCACTTGACCGATGAGAAAATGAGACCGGAGAGGTCAATTCACTTTTCTACAATCACACAGCTGGCACATAGCAGAGCTCAGGTTCAAACTCAGCTTGGCTGACTCCAGAGCCTGAGTCAACCATGATTCGTGATAGAAGGTGGAGTTTCTTCTCATGGCAGTGTTCCAGTTGATTCCTGACTGCAAAGTTTGCTGGGTGGGTGTGGCTTCTCCCCTTCCTGCAGAGACTCCATCACTCCTTCGGTTCAGTAAGCATTGTCAAGGGTTGGCTGTGGATGCAGTCCTGCCTCGGCGCGCCTCTCCCGGTGTTCCTGCTGGTCAGCTCTGGCTGTCATAACAAAATACACAGACTGGTGGCTTCAACAACAGAAATGTATTTTCTCACACTTCTGGAGGCTGGGAAATCCAAAACCAAGTTGCCAGCAGGGTTGGGTTTCTAGTGAGAACTCTCTTCCTGGCCTGCAGATGGCTACCTTCTCCTTGCGTCCTCACAGGACAGGCAGAGAGAGCGAGAGGGTGGGGAAGAGACAGAGACAGAGAGAAGAGAGATCTCTCTCTTCCTCTTCTTCTAAGACGACAGTTCTGTCAGATTAAGGCCCCACCCTTATGACCTCATTTGACCTTAATTACCTCCTAAAGACCCTATCTCCAGTTATGGTCACATTGGGGGGTTAGGGCCTCAACAATATGAATGGGGCAGGGGCACAAGTCAGTCCATAGCAAGCAGTTACATTATTCTCGTATTCTTTTTTTTCTTTAACTGAAGTATAGTTGATTTACAATACTGTGTTAGTTTCAGGTGTACAGCAAAGTAATTCTTGAATTCTTTAAAAGAAGGAAGTTTTCCGTGAACATCTACTCCCAGGTATTTCCAAGACCCCAGAAGTTTATTTTATTTTATTATTTTTTTAATCGTTGGAAATATGTTGTTTTTGTTTTCAAATTTTATTTTCTTATACAATTTTTAAAGGTTACTTTCCATTGACAGTTATTACAAAACATTGGCTATATTCCCCGTGTTGTACAATACATCCTTGAGTCTATCTTACAGTCAATAGTCTGTACCTACCACTCCTTCACCCCTATATGCCACCCCCCCTCCCCACTGGTAACCACTAGTTCATTCTCTGTATCTGTGAATCTGCTTCATTTTTGTTATATTCACTAGTTTGTCTTATTTTTTTAGACATATAAGTGATATCATACAGTGTTTTTCTTTCTCTTCCAAGACCCCGGAATCTTAGATCTGAGAAGAATCTTTGAGCAAATCAAGTCCAAACTCCTCATTTTACAAATGAGTGCATGTGACTCTGAGATATTAAGGGACTTGCCCAGAGCCACGTAACTAGTTAATGGCAGAGCTGAGATTAGAACCAGGTCTTCTGATTCCAGTGGTGTAGTGGCATATGTTGCTGGGCTTTAAAGGAATGACGATGGTGATGACGATGTTTGCAGCCCCTACTATGTGATAGGCATTGATTGTATAATTCACTTTACATACCCCATCTTATTAATCCTCACGATAGCCCAGTATAATGGGTATGACTGTCCACTAATACAAATTAGGAAACTGAGGCTCAGAGGTGAGGTACCTTACACAAGCACACACAGCTAGTTGGTGGGGGGGGGGGGGGCGGCAGAGTTTAAATCCAAGATTGGATCCAAAGTCCATGCTCTTTTGGTTTCACTGTGTTCTATTTCCATTGAGCAAGTGGGCACCCTCGTGGGGCCCAGGGAGGTAGCTCTATGGCTATGAGCCAAGGTTTGGAGCCAAGTCAAGGTCATGGACACTCAGGATCAGCCCAGAAGACCAAAGGGCTGCCAGGGGTGACAAAATGAAAAAATGAAAGAGAGAAACTGGAGACAAACCTTGATGGCTTCCCAACGCTGCCATCGTCTGGCTCAGGGAGCTCCAAGTCCGTTTGTTTTTCCTAGGGCGTCAGGACTAGTCTTTTCCTTTACCTTCAAGCTCGACATCCCTTTATAGGTAAACCAGCCCTGCAGACAAGCACAAACCGTGCCAGCCCACCCTCCCCTCAGGCTGCAAAGGAAATGAACTTGGCATTCTACAGTCCTCACCTGGCACGAATCTCCACACAGCCCCGAGGGGACTGGGCCAAGGCTGGGTGTCAGGCTGGTGGGCTATTGTCTGGAGCCTTGAGAGGGGGGGAAAGGGAGCCGGCTCGCAGGAGAAAGGTGAGCGGCTGGCCCCGGCCCAAGAATGACAGGGGCCCCTGGCTCCCGCTGCCCAGCTCTGCTCCCCTGGCGGGGAACAATGCGAGGCTCTGTCAGGAAGTGACACTAAAACGCCATTCCCCTTCTACCTCCTTCAGCCTCTGGCAAAAGGAGGTTCCCGGAGGGAATATTTTTAGTTTGACAAATGAAAGCCTGGGACCGAGGACAGGAGGGATTAAGGGAGCTCTTCTCTGACACTCCTGGAGACGGGGAGATGATGAGTCAGATACAGAGGGCTTAGGCACGACTTCTCAAGACATTCCTCAAGCATGAGCACAAGCCAGCCGCGCGGATTCCTCCCGCCCCGCCAGCCGGCATCGGGACGGGGGGGAGGGGGGCCGGAGCCGGAGCCGCTGCTCTCCGGTCCTGTCTTCCCTTCCCAGCGGCACATTGTTGGACAGCAGCTTCTTCGGGGAATCAAAGCGGCCGCCTGTGCTGCGTTCCCGACCAGCAGTCAGGAGGCGTGGGTTCAAGTCCAGCCCTCCCCACTTGCTGGCTGTGACTCAGGTGTCCTCACTCTCTCTCGAAGCTTCAGTTTCCTCATGTGTAGACCGAGAGTACGGTAAGGCCTCAGAATGATTATGATGAGGCTGGACCTCTGAAAACAGCGTTGGGAATGCAAGTGCTCTGGACACTTGATTTTCCTGTCTGGCTCCCAGCACCCCACGTACAGGTGAGCTGGAAATCTCACATCAGAATAACAAAACCAAGATTTAACCCTCTCAGCACCTCAGTGAAGTAGATCTCATCACCCCTATTTGACAGACAAGGAACCTGAGGCCCAGAAAGGGGCGTGGCTTGCCCAAGGTCACAGAGCTAACAAATGGTAGGTTGGCATCGCCCTGACTCTGAAGCCCACGTCCTGAATCCCTGCGCCGGTGACTCCCTGGCTGGGCCTGTATCTGGCGGGAGCACGTCTCTTATCAGAAGCCACAAGTGACAGGAAGATCAAGACAGTGCTCAGGGCCAGGCGCCAATCGGGGAGCCAGAAGGGGAGGAACGGGCTGCCAGCCAGAGGAGAAGGGCCAGGGCAGACGGAGACCGGAGCCCAGGGGCAGGGCTCAGACGCAAGCACGAGTCGGAGGAGCAGGGGAAGCGCCCCAGGCCAGAACCTGGGCCCTTGGCAGCATCGGCAGGTGGCTGGCGCTCCTGGCAATGCGGTGGGCTCCGGGAGGGGAGGTGCACTTAAAAGTCAGAATCTGCTCATTTGGTTGGAAGAGAGAATGAGGCAGCCATCAGTCTGTAGACAGGTCGTCTTATTTCGCACTTTCCAAGCAGCTGGGGGTGGGTGGGTGCTCCCAGGGATTCAGCGCCAAGTCACTAAGTGAATTTGATTCCAAATATATAAAGCTGTGCCGAGCAGCCCACCCTTAAGCCACCCCCGTGGCCCACCTATTTGAATTTCATTGGCCCACAATTGAATTTCAGAATAAATAGTAGAAGGCCATCATAAATGAGTGCTTCTTCTCAAAAATGCTGATAGTAATGATTTCATTGCTAAGATTAGTGCTTTTTTCCTTCATTAGCATCCTCCTCTTAAGTAAGTGATCTAAGTCCAGAGAATTCACTCTTTATCCTTCATGGAACTTGATTCAGCTATTTTGTTTTAAACAGAAAGCAAAGGGTAGTTATTTTCTTCTTTAATTTGTCCTCAGGAAGAAAGGAAGGAGGAAGGGAGGGAGGGAAGGAAGGAGGGGGCTACCACTCACACCACAAACTCCACTCTCCGTGAACTCATGGGATGAGCGCCCCCCTACCGCCACCACCAAGATAAGGTCCAAGAGACTTGTCACAGCACCCTTCCTGGGCCCCAGGGTGATGTGAACATGGGACAGATCATGTCTTCATTTTTGCACCAGCCACTAAAAATGCCCAGAGCTAATTCTGCATCTTTCCGTCAAGCCATGGGACCTTGGGCAAGTCATTTAAACTCTGTGAGCCTCAATTTCCTCATCTGTAAAACGGGAATAAGTGCCACCTTGCTTCAAATGGCAGTTGTGGAAATAAAACAAAAGAGATATACAGGTTTATATGATTATATATTATTTATTGAGCACCTATTATGTGCCAGGCACATGCTATATATGTATATGTGTTTGAGTTTTTTGTGGGAGGGAGGTGTAACCCACCTCAACATCCTGGAGCAGAGGAGGTCAAGAAAGTTTAACAAGGACACTCCTGAAATGGGGATTCTGACTTATCCTTCCCAGACTCTGCAGCAGGCTGACCTGTGTTTCAGTCAAACTTCTTTGACTTCAGGGTCAGAAAATCTCTTAAATATCAGGAATGCAATGGCTGCATGTGGTAGGAGTGGGTGCTATAAGGACAACGGGGCGGGGTGGGGGGTGGGAAGGGCTCTTATTTGTGATGCAAGACTCTGGCCTCATGGGAACTGGCAGTGGGAAACCCGGGCACTGTCTTCCTTTGACAGCCATGCCCGTTTGTCCCTCATGGGCGTGTCGTCTCCCAGGGCTCCAGCCCATCCTGTGTGTGCTGTTCCCCTGCTCTCAGCTGGCCTACCCTCTCCTTCAGTTCTGTATGCCTCTTCTCCATCTGGTAGCTTCTGCTTCCACAAGGCAAAGTGCTTGACATGTGGGGACACGCTGACATTTTTCCAATTAGTTTCCTCCTGTGGTCTCAGACTGCAATTAATCTTTGCCCACAGGCTCTAGAGTTAGAAAGACTGGGACCTGAAACCCAGTCCTACCACTGACCAGCTGCTCTATTTTGAGCAAGGAGCCTCTTGGACCCTCAGATTCCTTTTCTGTAAATGGTGATCCTAATAGTACCAACTTCATTGGGTTGTGATGCAGAGTAAATAAGATAATTAGAACAGAGCCTAACACATAATAAGCACTCAGACCCGCAGTTGTTATTATTGCTACCACTGTTACTACTATTGAGTTGGATAGAATTGGCTCAGATCCCATTTCTTTCACTTATGAAAGTTTCTTAACTCTCCAAGCCTCAATTTCTGCCAAGGGGCTTCTAGCGCCTCCCTCCCAGGGCTGGCATAGGAGCCAGCATGCCGGGGGTGTAGAGATCTCAGCAGGACTTGCTTGTTCTCCTTCTCTCCCTCATCCTTTATGGGTGTACCTTGAGCATTTCTCTAGGAAGCCAGTCTCCTCCCTCTGCCATACCTCTTAAAGATCATACAGATGATTCAGCCTTTAGGGTCTAGATCCAATCACGGGCTAAAAGCTTATCCCCTTACGGTGGTAAGGCAGACTGGACTCTTGGAGGCCAGCTAACCTCATAGGGGGAGACTGAGGCCCAAAGACAAGAGGCGAAAGACCCAAGTGAAAGAGTGACCAACCCAGAAACAAGACCCTGTCTTTCCTGATGTCCAGTCCAGTGCTCAGGCCACACTTTATTCGCCCTCAGTTTGGGGGGGGGGGTTCCCTTTCTCCTAGTCATCAAGCACACACACGCCTGTGCTCCCAGAATCATCCGTGTGAAAAATGAATGGCAAGGGCCTTGAGGCAAACTGGCGGGGAAAGGACAACACGCCCAGAGGCAAGGGGAGAGCAGTAACCAGCAGGCCCCAGCATGGCCCCCGGCAGAGCCGAGCCCTGGCTCAGCCATAATAAGAGTGACTCGGGAGGCACTGGAGAAGGGAGCCTCCGAACCATGACATCACATGAATGGCGGTGTCTGTGGGCCTTAAAAGCGAAAGGGGGTTAGGCCAGTGTTCTGAGGCTGGGCTGTGGGGCCTTGAGGGCCCAAAAGCAGACCACCTGCCCTGCCTGAGAAACGTTTGCCAGAGCATCTACATGAGAAATGAATCTTAAAATTTGATGTTATTAAAAACTGTCAGCTCTGATTTCACTACTGATACTATCTATAAAATAGATAACTAATGAGAACCTACTGTATAGCACAGGGAACTCTACTCAATGCTCTGTGGTGACCTAAATGGGAAGGAAATCCAAAACAGAGGGGATATATATATATATATATATATATATATATATATATATATATATATATATATATACATATAGCTGATTCACTTTGCTGTACAGTAGAAACTAACACAACATTGTAAAGCAACTATACTCCAATAAAAATTTTTTAAATAATAATAATAAAATAGGTGGCTCAGTGGTTAAGACTCCACGCTCCCAATGCAGGGGGCCTGGGCTCTATCCCTGCTCAGGGGACTAGATCCCACATGCATGCTGCAACTAGGAGTTCACATGCCACAACTAAGGAGCCCGCAAGCCGCAACTAAGGAGCCTGCCTGCTGCAACTAAGACCTGGCACAACCAAAAAAATAAATTAATTAATTTAAAAAAAAAAAAAAAAACAGTGCTGAAATAAAATAAAAACTATCAGTTCTGATTTCAAAGGCTGGCAAGCTTGCCTCTGAGCCCACACCGACCCAGGCCCAGCCAACCCCACCAAGACAACTAACCCGTGACATCAGAGCCGGCCCTGGGCAAAGAGTCTGGTGAATTAGCACTATCTAAGGAGGAGGAGGATGGAGTTACAACCTCACCAACTGGGGAGAATTGGGGAATCCTTCCTGGCTTAGCTCACGTTCCCAATGGCTTGTCAAAAATGCACATGCCTAGAAATGCTGGGTCTTGACAGCCAACCTCCGGACTTCTGTATCAGAATGGGATCCAAGCCCCACAGATGAGGCCAGTGGCTCCCAAGGGGAAGACCAGTGGGCTCCCAGCCACCACCATCATCCCCTTTATCTCTGTCTCTGTCACTACCCTGCTATTCTGGTTCAGGCCATATCACCTCCTAATTGTATTAAGGTATTGTTATGGCCTCCAGCTGTGCTCCCTCCAATCCAGGGGTCCCTGAACTTGGGCTGAACAACGAGATGCTGCCCGGGTCCCATCCCATCTTATTTACTTGGTCAGGAGCAGAACCTTGACATTGGTTTTTTTAAACCACCCCTCCCTCCCAGGAAACACAGATGAGCAGGCAGGATGGAGAGTCCATGCCTCAGACCATTCTTTTCACTGCAGCCCATCTGTTCTCTCCAGAACCCAGATCTGCTGCCATCTCCAAGGGAAGATATCATCCCCTTCCCTTAGGGTACAAGCTCCTTACCAGCCCACCCAGGCCTCCCTCTCTCGCTGCATCTTCTTTTACTCTCTCTTACACTCTCTTCACTGGCACAGATCTTCATGTTCTAAATAAACCACCTCTTTTGACTTTCCAGCTCAGACCATTCCCTTTGCCGGGAACGCCTAGCTCAACCTGAATGCCTCCTACCCATACGTGGACATTTTTTTCTTAACCTTTAAAGCCCAACATCAATGTCACCCCTCCTGGGAAGACTCCCTTTATGCCCACACAGTATTAATTGCTTCCTGATGACAGTTGAAGCTGGTGCTTCGATAGTGCTAACCACAGGGTGGGCACCATACATTATCATGGTTTTACACGGCCTAATCCATTTCATCCTCCCCCCAGCCTTTCAGAGTGGGTACTATTATCACCCACATTTTACAGATGAGAAAGCAGAGGCAGGGAGACAGGAAGTAACTCACCCAAGATCACATGAGAGGGCATGAACCCTGGCTGTCTGGCCCAGATCCACTGTGCTGGAGACCACCTTGCCCCTCCTTCTCTTTCTCCACTTACTGGCCCATCTCGTCCGCTTGACACTGAGCTCCTTGAGTGCAGGAACTGGGTCTTATTACTATAAGTGTTGTAGTATTATGAGTATTATTACTATTACTATTATGAGTATCATTAGTAGATTAGTATATTGATAGAAATAGTTAATAATGGCTCTAATGTATGGAGTACTCTCTCTATGGCTTGAGTTTTCATACATTATCTTCTTCACAGTTCAACAACCACATTGAGATGTGTTATCGTCTTCACCTTATAGATAAATCATCTGATTTATCCATGGGGCTCCGTGAGGTCAAAGTCCAGGGTCACCCTCCTGCCTCCACCTCCCCAGTACATAGTCAAGATACAGTCATGACTCAGGGACCTGTTGAATTAAACTGAATGTCTCATTTGCAGACCTCAACCTTTGATTCTAAGATTACAGCTTACTACTAATGACCCTCAGCTATTAGGTCCCTACTACGTGCCAGGAATGGTCCGGGGAGCTCCATAGGCACCAATTCATTCATTCTCCGTACCCCAGGAGGCAGGACCCATTGTTTGCCCCATTTTTTAGATGCCTCAGGCGAGACTCAGAGAGGTTGTGTGCCATGCCCAAGGTCACACAGCTGGTAAGGAGCAGGGGCAGTAGGGAGCCAAGGCTGGCTCAAAGGGCTGTACTCCAAGCCCTCTGCTCCAAGCCTTCTTCTAACTCCCTCTTGGGAACAGCAGCCCTGGAGGCAGATGATTGAGCAGGGAGGGCAGGGAGGAGGGAGGAGCTGGGAGGCGCATTCCATCAGACACAATTTTCTTAGACATTTCAGCAGATTCCTTAGTCCCTGTAGGACCAGATTGCCCCTAAAGCAAATGATGAAACGAACCGTCCAGTTGCTCCCAGTGACATCTCATTTCTGCTCCTTCCGGGCCCCTGCGCAGGCCCCTGTGCATTCCTGGTGACGTCACCCAGCTGTGCGCCCTCATCTCCCGGAGGAAGCTCTGTCCCAGTCGGGAAGCGGGAGGGATGGGCGGGGGTGCGGAGGGATGACACGGAGACAGGCCCCTCTCGGCGCCTGAAGGAATGCGTCCCCGGCTCAGCCCCACAGCCCAGTTTGGGGAGGGTCCCCGAGCAGGGTCACTTCCCCATGATCAGAAGGTGGACGCCGAGGCCTGAAATGCCCAGGCTAGAGATGAAAAATAATCCAACTGAATAAATAAATCACCAAAGAGAGCAGCCACCGTCTGCCAAGAAATTCAATCCTAAATGTGGAGAGAGTTGGTAGGGGGCGGGGGCCTGGGGACGGGGCGGGGGGTGGGGGGGGGTACTGAGGTTCTGAAAAGATTTAATTGGTGATAGGGCCCAAAGAATATGTAAATAGTCTCTTGGTTTCTATCCTTTTAGGAGAAACAGATGCCAAGGACTCCAAGCTGAGTTTTCATATGAAAATCACTCAGACCCCGAGAATGCCATTTAAAATGTATATAATTCGATTGTTATCTCCTAGGGGGGTGGGCTCCCTGTTTGAGGTTTTCTTTTACATCAGCCCCCCACCCCCATTGTAAGACCCATTTTCTGTACCTCCCTTCCCCTTCCCCTCCTCCAAGGCCCTAGGTTAGATGCCTGAGACAGATGAGGACAGGACCTCGGAGTTCCAATGGGGGGGGGGGAGGGTGTCCTGCTCCCCCAGGGTCTCGAAAGCCTACAGCTAAACCTTTAACACAAAGATTATCTAAGCAAGGTTAACAATTTCCAAGCCCAGCCTCTGCTAAGGACCATCCAGTGACAAGGAACTGGTCCTCTCTTTCTCCCTAGGCAACCAATCATATTAGTTTGGACAATACTGATTCCTAGAATGTTCCCCCACATGTTGAACTAAATTTTGTCTCTCAGAATTAAAGTCTTTTACTCCTGCTTCTTGGCACTATAAAAAACACGCTTTGCTTTCCAAGCCCTTCTAGAAACTCTCTGGATTTTGAACTCTGAAAAATAAAAGAGAAGTTGGAGAGTCTCATGGAAGGAGTTTGGGGGGAGGAGAATTCAGGACACTTGTGTCCCAGGCCCAGTTTTACTCCCTGACTTTAAGGGCCTCGGTTTCCTCATCGGTAAAATGGGAAGATTGATGCCTGCCCTTTTCCGTTGGAATGAGGATAAAACGAGAAAGGCGGGGGCGGGGGGGGGGGGGATCGTGTATTTTGAAGGCAAGACAAACCTATAAAAGTGAGTCATAATTAAAAACACCAAATGAAGCCATAGAAGTGAAGGGGCTGGGAAGCTTTTCCTCCTCGGCAAATTGAGAGGGGTGAACTTGTGATCTCCAAAGTCCCTTCCAGCTCAGATGTGCAAGCAGTTTCATGAGGAGGAGCGCAGGATGGGAGTTTTCTAGTCCTGTGCAAACCAGCAAACGCTGGCCCATTTGTCTCTGGCCCGAGTGGCTCCTGTGAACAGATATATTTTTAGAAGAATAGAGAGGAAGTGGTAGGGCAGCAGGAGAAAGTGAGAAAGGGAGGCTCTTCTATTTATTTAACCATCTAGCAAGTAGGTATCGCACTCTCAGTGCATGGACCACATGGAACAGAGATGCAAGAGAATGTTCCTAACAGGGAAGACTCCACCAACAACCCACAAGATTCTACACAGTGTGGGAGGTTGAATAATGCCCTCCACAAGATGTCCACATCCTAATCCCCCAAACCTGTGACTTTGCTACTTTACATGGCAAAAGGGACTTTGTGGATGTGATTAAGCTCATAATCTGTTGTCCTGGATCATCCAGGTGAGCCCAATCGGATCACAGGGAGCCTTATAAGAGAGAGACAGGAGGTCAGGGCCAGAGAAGAAGATGTGATGATGAAAGCAGAGGTTGGAGTGGTGTGGCGCCATGAGGCAAAGAATGTGGACAGCCTCTAGAGGCTGGAAAAGGCAAGGAAATGGATTATCCCCTAGACCCTCCAGAAGGTGCACAGTCCAGCCAACCCATTTTGGACTTCTGACCTCCAGAACTGTAAGAAAATAAACCTGTGTTGTTTTAAGCTACTAAGTTTGCAGCGATTCATTAGAGAAGCAAAAGAAAACTAATAAACATTGTTCCCGGAGAAAACTTCTACGTTAATTCCTATACAATTATTTTTATCTGTATTACAATACTTGGATCACGTTAAGATACACACACACAAACACACACACAGAGTACAAACACATCTAATCCAAACTCAATCCCACCTCAAGGAATTGTACTTGCTACTCCCTCTGCCAGGAATGCTCTCCCCCTAAGTCTTTACATAGCTCCCTCCTTCTCAGCTCTGTTATCTCTGCTCAAGTTTCATTTCCTCAGAGGCTCCTTCTCTGGCTGCCCTTTCTAAAATAGTGTCATGCCAGAGAAAGACAAATATCATATGATATCGCTTATATGTGGAATCTAAAAGAAAAAAAGACACAAATGAACTTATTTCCAAAACAGAAAGAGAATCACAGACACAGAAAACAAAATTATGGTTACCAAAGGGGAAAAGGGGGTGGGGGGGAGGGATAAATTAGGAAGCTGGGATCAACATATGCATACTACTATGTATAAAATAGATAACCAACAAGGACCTACTGTATAGCACAGGGAACTATATTCAATATTATGTAATAATCTATAAGGGAAAAGAATCTGAAAAAGAATATATATGTATCTATATATTTACACATATATGTAACTGAATCGCAGTGCTGCATACCTGAAACTTACACGATATTGTAGATCAACTATACCTCAATAAAAAAAATTTTTTTAAATAGTGTCTTGCATCCCACCACCAGTCCCACTGATGTTCCAGTGTTTTTCAAACTGCAGGCTGCAATCTACTGGTAGATCATAAGGTCAGTCTTAGTGGCTTATAACCAGTGTATTTTTAAACTATAATAGAAAAGAAGAGGAAATATGAGAGCACATCACGTGTAGTAAAGGCTCACTTTACTGTTTCACAACCCTTTTGTTCTCTTCTGTATATGTTTGTATATATATTGGGCTGCAATGTAAAATCACTTACCATGCATCAAAAATTTCGATCTAATACATCACCCTGCGGAATTTTCTCCAGAGTTGTTATCACCATCTGTAATTCTCTTCTTATATACGTATCTGTGCTCCATCTCCTCTCCGGGAATGTAATCTCCATAAGGTAAAGACTTGACTGTATTTTCCTTTGCTGTGTCCCTGGCATCTAGAAGAGCCTGTTAGCCCATAGGCATTCAACAAAGATTTGTTGAAGGAGTGAACAAATGAATTGAGCCCATTATTTCGTGAATATTATTGTTGGGAACAGGAGTAACATTTTTCAAAAGTAAGTTCATTTAAAAGATCATGTCATGTAGCTAGGAATACAAGTGGTACTAGTGAGGCAAAAATCGTGAAGATGATACTGAAATACTAAATTTTGGGACATAAAATAATAGACTCATTCCCTGCTCTTGAGGGACCGCCAAGCTAGCTGGGGCGACGTGCTATAGAAGGTCCAAAGAACAGATGGATCCCACCCCAGAATTTAGGGATCACATCCACCTCCTCTGGTTCCACCCTCGAGAATGCCGCAGCCTGGAGTGCAGAAGTGACTTCTCCCAGGCCAGTAGGATAGCCTGAATGAAGGCTTTGGGCATGTTGGTTTCCTTTCAATCCAACCACACTTGGGCCCCAGAGTCTGAAAATCCAGGACGAGAAGCTTCACCCCAAACTCTAGTCCCACCTTTCCGACCACCCACTCCCATCCTGTGCTGTTTTTCTGTCCAGGAACATGGACACAGCGCTGTGCAATGGAAAGATACCCAGCTTGGAAGGCAGACAAAAATGGCTTCTGATGGACCTGTGTCTACTGCTTATTAACCAGGAAATGAGCAAGTTTCTTAACCTCTCAGAGCCTCACTTTCCTTATCTGTAAAATGTGGAAATAAAGTAACAACTCTGTAAAGTGCCCAGAACAAAGTAGATTCTCTTCCCTTCTCTCCCAAGGGATTTATGCATTATCACTGTGATTCAGCCTCTAACAAATGCCCACAAAAGGTGAGCACTATTCAGATGTCATCAGTGACAGGCTGCCAGGGGGTCCCATTCTCAAGTGCCAGCTCCAAGCAATGCAGGACAGGTGTCCCAGCAAGAGGGCTTTGTGCTCTGAGGTGGAGGGCACTCGTGGTAGGGGGATGAGACACTTGGGCAGTGTCAGGGCATGAACAAAGGTCTTGGTGTTGGTGACAAACCCCTTCCAGCACCAGCGTCCCTTCTCCCCATCCTTTTGCCACTAAGTTATAGTCTAGTCGGGACCACATGATGACATTCATGGGCTCTAGTCATTTTTGCTTTTGTAAACCTCTTCCTCCATCAACCAGATATTTAAAGCCTTATTTTACCACTACACTGGTATACAGATGAATATATGAATATTGTATAATAAAACATTTTATTCAACCTAAAAGCTCTTTTTTTCTGGCTTTAAAAGAAATGAAAACATGTTCAAGGGCCCCCAACAATATTATATGCCCTGTGCTCACCATGCCAAAGCATAAATCAGCCCTAAATCCAGCCTTTCATCACTCACCTTTAATGATGGGAACTCGCTGCTTCCACAGAGGACACAGGCCACCTTGGCTAACTCTGGCTTACAAGAAAGTTCCTATTTATAATGAGTAAAAACTTGTGTCCCTTAAACTTCCATTCTCCTTGGCCCCAACCTTAGCTGTTGGAGCTACGGAGAACAGGAGAACTCATACTGTCCCTGTAGGAGTACGGCTGTCCCTAGTGGGTTGAATGGTGGCCCCCAAAAGACATTTCCACCTCCTGGAACACGTGAATTCTACCATAGTTGAGAAAAGGGTCTCTGCAGATGTAGTGAAGTTAAAGATCTCCGGATGACATCATCTCGGATTATCCAAGTGGGCCCCAAATCCAGTAACAAGTGTCCTTATAAGAAACACACAAAGGAGAGACATGGAGAAGAGTAGGTCATGTGAAGGCAGAGGCAGACGGCGGAGCTCGGCTGTCTCAAGCCAAAGAAAGCCGGGAGCCATTAACGGCTGGAAGAGACAAGGAGAGATTCTCCCCTAGAGCCTTTGGAGTGCAGCCCTGCTGACACCTTGATTTCAGACTTCTGGCCTCCTGAACAGTGGGAGAATAGACTGCTGTTGTCAACCACTTCATCTGTGGTAATTTGTTACGGCAGCTACTGGAAACTAATACACTGTCCGTTCCATGATGCCTCCAGGCCCTCAGCCACCTGGGCTCTTACTCATGGAGTAGTAAAAAGAATAAGGGCTTTCAAGTCTGGATTCTGATTCTGACTCTGCCAGTTGGTACTGGAGTAAACTGGGCACTCTGTTAACGCATCTGTAAAATGTGGCCACAAATATCTACCTTATAGGGTGGTTGTGAGGATCAAAATAATAACCAGAAAATGTTTAGCTCCTGCTTAACAGCAGAGGGAATAATCAATTCCTGCTGGGCTCCAGTCCAGTGAGGACCACAGAGCCCAGCACAGGCCTCTCTCTTGCTCAGATCCTGAAGCAGATTGGTCCCCTCACTTGTGGAGAAGACAGGATGCCTGGAGTTCTGAGGAGGAGGAGCCAGCCCCACGGGGAGTGAACCCCAGGAATATTCCTAACAAGGAGGTGATATTCGTCTTGGTCTAAGGGCCCAGAGCATCCAGCTCAGTTCTCACACTTTGAAGAAATTTGGGGTCCACTTTCTTCTGGAAAACCAAGAAAACATTGAATTCTTTTAAGATATTTTCTATTTGATTATTTGGAAAAGAATATGGGGAAGTGGATGGAGGAGGACAAAGCACATCTTTATGAAGAGGAGGAAGTCCTAGCAGAAAGTTCGGGTCTGCTAGGAGGCCATAGGATGGGCACGATGACGTGAAGGGAGTTTTTTTATTTCTATTTATTTATTTATTTACTTATGGCTGTGTTGGGTCTTCGTTTCTGTGTGAGGGCTTTCTCCAGTTGCGGAGAGCGGGGGCCACTCTTCATCGCGGTGCGCAGGCCTCTCACTATCGCGGCCTCTCTTGTTGCAGAGCACAGGCTCCAGATGTGCAGGCTCAGTAATTGTGGCTCACGGGCCTAGTTGCTCCACGGCATGTGGGATCCTCCCAGACCAGGGCTCGAACCCGTGTCCCCTGCATTGGCAGGCAGATTCTCAACCACTGCGCCACCAGGGAAGCCCCGTGAAGGGACTTTTCTGAGGCACCAGAGAAGGGTATAAAGAGCAAGGAGCCGCAGGGAATCCAGAAGGCTGGAGAAAGGAGTGGGGATTATCTGTTTGGGCGAAAGACGTTGGAAGGGTAAGGATTCAAGAGTCCCAAGAGATGGGAAATGTAAAGGATACAAAACAGGCAGCCAAATGTTTCAGATTTTAATGGCACCCTGAAACACTTGGCTCAAGTCTGATATTTTCCAGGCCTGCCCCCAAAGCAGGGCCTCCCCTTCTAAGTACCTCCTCAGGGTAGGAGGCAGGAGGGGCACCTAAACGTTCATGGATGTATCAGGCCAACCTGGGCCTGTAAGTGGAAGAGGTAGGTTTAAATCGAGGTACCTGACTCTGGAGCCTGCACTCTGAACCATGAACCTGTGTGTTCCCGTCTCAGCTACAAAATGAAGACAGTGATACCTTTCTCACAGGCTGTTTTATATCCTAGACTGTTCACAGAAGCTTCATCATGGCCAATGTGACTGTTTCTGGGCCAGGTTCTCGTCAGTCTCCCAAGACATTGATGGCTGAGCAATCATTTAGTTAATGAGGTATTAATATTCTTATTCTGATAAATGGTATGTGCCTCCCCTGTATCTCCCCTTGTCCTATGCAGCCTTGTTCTTCATTGAATTTATTTCCGTGTATGCAATTACAACTGTCAATAGAGAGTGACATGTGTCTCCTTGAACATTGAGGAAAATCAAAAGAAGAGCTGACTTGTACGTTCAGAAACAAGAGGACGCAAATGGTGTTTTCCAGAGGTTACATGAATTATCCCATAACCCTAAGGTGAGCTTGCTATTTCCAGCAAGAGAATCCACTGAGATGGGGAAAGGGCAGTAAACAGCATCACTTCTCAAGAAAGAAATGGGGCAGTGTTCGATGGTGGTGCAGAGATGCCCGCATCCCCAGAAGGTTCCCTGGCAAATCCTGGTTCTTTACAACTTGGCCCAGGGGCCTGACACTGCACAGGACTTTCCCGGACAATCTATCTCAAGCCATGCCAGTAAAAGATGGAAGCTGGACAGTTCCTGTGCAACTCACAGGTCAGGCCTCGATCCCTCTGGTCCCCAAGAATCTGAAGATTTGGAATCAAACAGATCTGGTTCCAAATCCTGACTCTTTGATTTATAACTTTGGGAACTTCAACTACTCAAATTTTCTGAGGCTCCAGTGAATGGAGATGGCAACTTTGTTGGGTAGTTTTGGGGCCCAGATGAGGTGACTTACAGAAACAAAGTTTAGGCAAATGGCAGAATTCAAGGACTGATAGGTCTCATTACAACAGCAGAAGCTTTTTCCTTGAGAACTTTAGCACTCCCCCAAAGGCCAACATTGTAAGGCTATATGTTGGGCCAACAGCACCACCTGGTGGTCAGTTCTAAGAGCTGTCAAACCTGGCCTCCCTCTTTGGACTTTCTCAACTTGGACAGAGATGTGCTCACATCACAAAAAAAGACTTGCCTTCAAAAAGGAACCTGGTTAAAAGAGGCCTATAGTCAGGAAGGGAACATATCTATTTATAATTCTTCCCTGATGGAATAAAAACTGGGCATAGTCAAGAAGGCAGACACTGGGTTCAGTCCACCTTATAAGACAAGACAGGCAAGACACTGTACTTTTCTGAGCCTCGGTACCTTCGTCTGTATAATGAAAACAATAGGTATCAAAAATGAAATTAATATAGACCCAGTGACTGGGATCTAGTAGACACTCAAGGCAATTTTTAATATTTAGGAAGCAACTGCATGTGTCTGATCCCCTAAAGCTGTACCTGGTCTTTGGACAAGTGGGATATGTGGAAACCTTCTTGGAGGTTTCCAGGAAGAGATAGCCAGCGGCAAGCCCTCTCCTGGGCCAGATTCTGCTCTCCACTTGCTTTTTCACCTCCCCGCCTCCAGGGGGCACTACCTCAAAGTCTGACCTGCTTGAGAAGCACCCTCCAGAAGCTGGGGTTCTTGGAGACTGGAGAAGGAAGATCGTTCATTCGTTCATTCAGTCATTTAACAAAAGTGCTGAGTATTGGCGATACAAAGATTATTCTGACATGGCTCCTGGCTCCAAGGAGCTTGCTTTCTAACTGGGGAGGCAGAAGAATAAAGAAATACTTAAGTGCAAAGGACCAGATACTGTGATAGAGGTATGTACTGTTTAGGAAGGTAACACAGAGAGAAAGTGTCTGGACCTAGAGGAGTTGGATGGATTCAACAGTTACCCACTAAGTGCCGAGCACACAGTGAGGACTTAGGGATACAAGGTTGGATAAATTTCAGCCCTCACCCCAAAGAGGTTGTGATGGACAGGGGCAAGGGAAGGATGGGGAGAGGCCATGACATGTGGTTTGGGACTGCAGGGTGTGGGTCCAGGGAACTTGAAGCAGAGGAACTGCCTGAGCAAAGAAAGGCTTAAAGGTGGGACAGAGCAGGATCAGCTGGTGGCTTCTCCACACCCACCTACTGCATCCTCCTCTGGGCTACTTTCCCTGCTTTGGGATTCAGGAAGTGCATATATCATGTTTCATTCGATGCCATTTTTAAAGTTTGCTTATCCTCCGCTCTGGTCCCTTCTCCAAAGGTCCCAGGTAGGCAAGCATTATACCATATCACCCAGAGCATCCCGGCAAGCCCCCTCCCCACTTGCTCTGCATTGGCACTGAGGATCCTCTCCAAGGCAACCTGCCCAGCAGTGGCCTGGCCCACCTTCCCTGGTGTCTTGAAGCCGTGGGCCTCTCCCTACTGCCAACTTGCCTGAGGCTCCAGGGTCCCTCTGACCTACCAACTGGCGGAGGCTGGTTGGGAGGTACCACAGGGATGCTGCAGGGCCGGGAGGGCAATGCCTTCAGGCTCCGAGTTCCCCTGCTCTCCAGTCCCAAGAGCCGTAAGTGGAACCCACCACCCAGACAGCCCCATTTCCTGAGTGCCTGCTTTGTTCACTCACCCTTCAGTGGTGGCAGAGCAGGGCAACGACAAGCCTGGGGCTGGAGCACACATCCTAGTTCTGCCACTTCCCAGCTGGGAGGCTTTAGACAAGTTACTTCAACTCTCTGGGCCATTATTTCTTTATTGCTAAAGTGGAGAATAGTACCTACCTCATGGGGCTGCTGTGAGGATTAAATAAAATAAGACAGCAAAGTGCTTAAAAGAAGGCCTGACACATAGTAAGAGCTCATTACCTATTAGCTCTTATTCAACAATAACTATGTGCTGAGCTTTGACTTGGTGCCAGGGCTGGAGCTGCAGCTGTGAACCAGGCAGACCTGGTCCTGGCCTTGCAGTGTATACAGTCCGCTGGGGAGACAAACTGTTAATCCTAAGTAAAGACATAAATAATTATATAATCACCAACTGTGATGAGTGCTCTGAAGAAAATGGATAGTATGAATGGAGAGAAGAAAAGAAATAAGAGGAGGCATTGGAATGGGATTGGGGGTGGTGCCATTTCAGCTGAGACCGAAAGGACGTGCGGGAATGAGGTGATGAGCTGAGAACAGCGAGCCAAGGCTCCGAGGTGGCCAAGAACGCTGTGCCCTTGGGAACTGGAAGGAGAGGCCCAGGGCGGCTGCAATGCAGGGAGCACGAGGGCAAGGCTCTGCCCTGAGGCTGCAGAGCAAGCAGAAGCCAGCGCCTGCTGGGCCTCATGGGCCAGACAAGAAACTGAGCCTTTTGCTGTGTCGGTGGGAAGCCAAGTGTTTTCGGTGTGGGTATATTGTTCAGACATTTTTTTTTTTTAATTATTTTTTAAAATTTATTTATTTATTTATTTATGGCTGTGTTGGGTCTTCGTTTCTGTGCAAGGGCTTTCTCTAGTTGCGGCAAGCAGGGGCCACTCTTCATCACGGTGCGCGGGCCTCTCATCATCGCAGCCTCTCTTGTTGCAGAGCACAGGCTCCAGACGCACAGGCTCAGTAGTTTTGGCTCACGGGCCTAGTTGCTCCGTGGCATGTGGGATCTTCCCAGACCAGGGCTCGAACCCGTGTCCCCTGCATTGGCAGGCAGACTCTCAACCACTGCGCCACCAGGGAAGCCCCAGACATTATTTAATTGACATTTTCAAAAGATGACTCTGCTGATAACCTTAAGAGTAGAACTGAGGACATCAGAAAGGAAGTGATTATAAGTCGGAAAGGGGCTGGGGCTAGTGTGGGGACATCAGAGATACATCCACAAATGTCATCAACAGGACTTGGTGATGGAATGGATGTGGGAGGTGAGGGAGAGGAAGGGTGAGGATGACATTTAACTGAGATGAGAAGAGACTGAGGAAGGAACAGATGTTAATAAGGAGCAAAATAAAGAGTCCTCTTTGGCAACGTCACGCAGGCAGTTCCTAATGGAAATCTAGAATTCCAAAGAAATATACACTCAGGAGCTATACATTTGGGAGTGAGAACATATAGAGTTGTCACATCAAGTCATGAGGATGAATAAATCACTTGGAGAGAGATTTAGAGGGAGAAGAGATGACGGCTTAGGGCCAGGGACCCCAACACTTAGAAGACAAGTAGAGAAACAAGAGCTAGCCAAGGAGATTGAGAAGGAGCAGCCCAAGAGATAGGAGGAAAACCAGGAGAAACTAATGTTTTAAAAAGGAAAAAGTGGCCCACAGGGTCTATAGCTACTTCAGTACTAAATAAGATGAAGACAGAGCCATTGTGTATGATGGCATCATGGCCGTCATTGGTGACCTCGGCAAGGGCAGCCTCATGGAGTAGTGAGGTAGCTGCCATATTGGACCGGGTGAGTGCAGGGGCAGCATGTGTGGGCAGTTCTTTTTATCAGCTTAAATCTGGGATGGGTGGGGTGGGGAGTAAAAGAAGGGCAGTAGCTGGAGCAGAATGGGTCATGGGGTCAAGGGATTTTTCTGTGGGGGGGGGGGTGGGCCGCTCCACACAGCTTGTGGGGTCTTAGTTCCCCAACCAGGGATTGAACCTGTGCCCTCGGCAGTGAAAGCTCCAAGTCCTAACCACTGGACGGCCAGGGAATTCCCAAGGGATGGGGTTTTTTTTGTTATTTTGGGTTTTTTTTAATTTATTTTTATTTTTTTTTGGCTGCGTTGGGTCTTCATTGCTGCACAGGCTTTCTCTAGTTGTGGCGAGCGGGGGTCTTCGTTGCAGTGAGCGGGCTCCTCCTTGCAGTGGCTCTCTTGTTGCGGAGCCTGGCGTGCGGGCTCAGTAGTTGTGGCGCACGGGCTCAGTAGTTGTGGCACACGGGCTCAGTAGCTGTGGCACGGGGGCTTAGTTGCTCCACTGCATGTGGGATCTTCCCGGACCAGGGATCGAACCCGTGTTCCCTGCATTGGCAGGTGGATTCTTATGCACTGCGCCACCAGGGAAGTCCCTTCAAGGGATGTTTTTTATCCATTTAAAAAATTGAGCAGCTGTGAGAGTACTGATTGGAATGATCCAGTAGGGAGAGCAAAAGGACAATACAGTCAAGAGAGAGGATAAAGATAGAGACAGGGCTTTGAAAGGTGAAAGGGGACTAGGGTCCAGAGCATCTGTGGGAGGATGGGCCTTTAAGGCCAAGGAGAAGATGGGGACAGATGGGGGAGGGTCTGTAAATTGAACTGTAGGAGAGTGAAGACATAGCTCTGCAAGGCCCTTCCTCATTCAATCCAGAACACAAATCCTGGGATGTTGGTTTTATTGCCCCCACTGTAGTAATGAGGGGGATGAAGCCCAGGAAAGTTAAGTCACTTGGCCCAGCATCCTGTTCTTGGGCTGCCAAGCCAGATTCATACTCTAATTTGTCCAACTCAAAGACTGTTCTCTTCAGCCTGTCATGCTGAAAAGCTCACAAAACAACCCTCATTACAGAGGGAGTGCTCAGTAACTGTTAGTTGAAGTGTTGGTTGTAAGCATCAGTTGACCACCAACACAGCTTTTCTGATTTGAATCTCTTAGTAGCAGCAGAGCATGGAGCTCTTGGGAGCAGGAGGGGTTGATAAAGAAGGGAATGCTTAGAAGGGAGTAGGTAGAGCTAAGATGAAATTGGGGTGGAAGGTCAGGTAAGAAAGAAAAAGGAAGAAAGATCAGTATAACTCCACTTTGATGCAGTTTCCCACATATGGCTCTTGGAGCTCACCTGTCTCATCCTTGCTACATCCTTGAGTGTGCCCCCATGTCTTCGGTCCAGATACCACACACCAGAATATGGATGAACTGGAGTTTTTCTGGATTCTTGGCTTGCTGGATGTCATGGATTGGGGGTCCCCAACAAAGAGGTTGAGGCTCTAAGT
This sequence comes from Eschrichtius robustus, assembly GCF_028021215.1. Classification (NCBI taxonomy): domain Eukaryota; kingdom Metazoa; phylum Chordata; class Mammalia; order Artiodactyla; family Eschrichtiidae; genus Eschrichtius; species Eschrichtius robustus. The sequence goes on from NC_090843.1 coordinate 39,688,388, forward strand.
TCTAGATCAAGTCCCAGCTCCATCACTTACTAGCCATACTGTTGTCAACAAGTCATTTTACCTCTAAGACTGTGAAATATATATTGATGTGCTTTCCTCTGGTATTTCCTGTTTCTAGTTCTCTTGTCCCATTAGGCAACTGGACTCGGCAGCATCTATTTCGTTGAGGAAGGAAACCTACAGCGGAAACAAAGAAACAGCTTTTGAGTTTCAAACATAGATAGACCCTGGGGGCGTCTCAGGACACAGCAATTACGTGATAAATCAGAATTAGGTCTCTTGATCCAAGATTCATTAAAAGACCCCTCATATAAAGAAGTAACGGTGTGCCCCTCACACTGGTCAGAATGGCCATCATTAAAAAGTCTACAAACAATAAATGCTGGAGAGGGTGTGGAGAAAAGGGAACACTCCTACACTGTTGGTGGGAATGTAAATTGGTGCAGCCACTATGCAGAACAGTATGGAGGTTCCTCAAAAAACTAAAAATAGAGTTGCCATATGATCCAAGAATCCCACTCCTGGGCATATACCCAGACAAAACTATAATTCAAAAAGATACATGCACCCCTATTTTCATGGCAGCATTATTCACAATAGCCAAGACGTGGAAACAACCTAAATGCCCATCGACAGATGAATGGATAAAGAAGATGTGGTACATATATACAATGAAATACTAGTCAGCCATAAAAAAGAATGAAATAATGCCGTTTGCAGCAACATGGATGCAGCTAGAGATTATCATACTAAGTGAAGCAAGTTGGAAAGAGACAAATACCATATGATATCACTTATATGTGGAATCTAAAATATGGCACAAATGAACCTATCTATGAAGCAGAAACAGACTCACAGACATAGAGAAGAGACTCGTGGTTGCCAAGGAGGGGAAGCAGATTTGGACTGGGAGTTTGGGGTTAGTAGATGCAAAGTATTACATATAGAATGGATGGACAACAAGGTCCTACTGTATAGCACAGGGAACTATATTCAATGTCCTGGGAGAAACCATAATGGCAAAGAATATTGAAAAGAATGTATATATATATGTAAAACTGAGTCACTTTCCTGTACAGCAGAGATTAACACAACACTGTAAATCAACTATACTTCAATTAAAAAAAAAATTACAAGGAAAAAAAGAAGTAACGGTGTGGCAAGACAGGCTAGCTGTTTACCAAGCCCATTCCCCTTGTTCCTGGGCATGCAGGTAGGCTACATCTGCCAGGCACCTCTGCAGGTAAGCATAGCCAGGTAACTGCGTCCTAGCACACAGCATGTGATCAGCCGTGATACAGGACACTTCCGGGCCTTGCCCAGAAACACCGACCAAGCTCAATTTTCCGACGCTCCTGCCCTGTCCCCCGGCCTGAGGCCAACACGCCAGCAACTTTGGAAGCCACGTGTTGAGGATGAGTGGGTTGCGGATGGAAAAGGGGCCAGGAGAGCCACCCACTGATGAGGAACATCCAATTTAGGCTTCATGATAAAGAAACTTTTACAGCGTTTGAACTATCGAAACTTTGTGGAATTAGCACCTAATGCTGCCTCATCAACACGACTGCAGAAGAAGCTAATGATGAACCAGCTTGGTTGTGGGGGTGGGATGGGGAAATAAGAGGCTCTTTCTATCCAGGTGTGTGGGATCTGGGGCGAGAAGAGACCTGTGCCTCGTTTCCTAAATGGAACCATGGAGGAGGTGGTGGCAAACCCACAGCGGAGTGACTGTGCGGCACGTCCGGAAAAGGAGGATCCAACAGAGCCTCGATGGGTTGGAAATAACCAGAGTCCAAGGGAGCAGAGGACTATTCGCTGTGTAGCTGAGAAAGGCCCAGAAGTTAGCTGAGAAACAGCCAGATCTCTTGCAATTGAGAATAAGGAGTGGCAGACACAATGGTGACCGCAGTGACCAAGAGCCAGAGAGAACAAGGGGCGTCTCAGTGGAGACCTGCAAAGACCGGTCTGCCCCTCGGAACCTAGACAAAACCTCAAGAGAAATGCCACAGAGCAAGGCAAGGCCCACAGGGAACAGAATCGACCGAGAATTAAATTGTGTCCTTCCAACACAATGGGAGCTTGAAATAGAAATTTTTTTTTTTTTTTTTTTTAATCATACACTATGTGGTCTCTTGTGTCTGGCTTATCTTGCTTAGCACGTTTTTTGTTTTTGTTTTTGTTTTTGTTTTTAAGCGTACTTTGAATTTTATTTATTTATTTATTTTTGGCTGTGTTGGGTCTTCGTTTCTGTGCAAGGACTTTCTCTAGTTGCGGCGAGTGGGGGCCACTCCTCACTGCGGTGCGCGGGTCTCTCACTGTCGCGGCCTCTTTTGTTGCGGAGCACAGGCTCCAGACACGCAGGCTCAGTAGCTGTGGCTCACGGGCCCAGTTGCTCCGCGGCATGTGGGATCTTCCCAGACCAGGGCTCGAACCCGCGTCCCCTGCATTGGCAGGCAGACTCTCAACCACTGCGCCACCAGGGAAGCCCTGAAATAGAAATTTAAGTTGAATATTTGCACATCTGAGTTTGTGGACTGAGATTTTTACTTGCTGCTTCTCCAATAATGGGGTTGAAAACGCTGTCCTGCCTTCCTCAGAGAGCTACGAGAACCAAAATCTAATAACGTTCCTCATAGAGAACTGTCTGCTGCCCCGAAGTGCAACTTATCACTGTTGTCATCGTCGTCTTCATCATTAGCTTCAGGCAAAGTTGATGCGGAAAGGTCCTCAAGCATCCACTCAGGGAGCTTTTTGCAGGAAAGCCCATGCTTTTCTGGCAGCCCCAGGGAAAGAGAGGAGCATCCCCTCCATGGCCGAGGTCCAAAATCCCAGCCCTCTGGGTCCCCAACACATAGGCCCTAAACATGAAGAAATGGTTCCTTCTCTGTCCCTTGACCCTCATCCCCTCGTTCAAGCAAAAGGAGTCCTGTTTCCTAGAGGCCCATCGGTGGCAAAGGGGCTCACTGCACAGCAGATGACAAGTGAGAGGGAGGCTTTTGATGAAGGGATAGAACTCAAGAATGCTGAAGAGTGTCATCACCTCACCCAGGTGACAGAGCTGAGCCCAGGCTGCCTGGAGCCCATGCCCTCCGGTTGTCCCCATATAGGGACAAGGTGACCTTCTCCTCGGAGGAAGCTCTGCACACTCCCCACAGCCACTTACATCCTCCACTATGTTTGGCCTTTAATGGAGACATTGCTTTATGGACACTAACAAATATTATTTCCCATCCAGAATAATAGCTAATAATAATTAGCATATTTAGTGAGCATTCACCAGGTGGCAGGCACTGTACTAAAAATTTTACTACCCCATTTCATGTCCCTCTCACAAAAATTATTATTTTCTTTCAAAGATGAAGCACTTAAGGCTCAGAGAGCCTCAGTAAACTCTCCTAGGTCACAAAGCTTGAATGTGACAAAGTCAGAATTCAAATCTAAGACCATCTGAATTCAGAGGCCAGGCTCTTATGCATCAAGGTATATAGCAACCTATTTACTGTTTATGACATCATAGGCATCTGTGTTCTACACATGTAGGTAAGCTGCTGCTCTGAAAATGGAAATGTGTCATTATAAGTGATCGCAGGCCATCTTCACTTTGCTTAGTACCATATTAACTGAACTTCATGGATATCAGAACTGTGTCCTCACCTTTGCAAATCTCAGGGGCCAGGGAACCATGCATTATCCTCATTGCCCTTCTCAGTGTATCAGACTGCAACAATGCTGTGTAACAAACCTCCCCAAACTCAGTGCATTTGTTTCTGTCACTCTCGGGTCTATGAGTTGGCTGGGGCAGCTCTGTGTCAGGCTGTAGCTCAGCTATGCTTGGCTCCAGGCTCAGGGATGTGTGCAGGCCTGTCCATATGTCCACACATTTTCTTGAACCAGCAGCTGCTGAGGCATGCTTTTCTCCAGACCTTAGGGGCACAAGAAACCAAATTGTGCAAGCATGTTTAAAACCTCTGAACACTTCTTTAGTATCTCAAGTCAGATGGCCAAGCCAACATCAGTGTAGTGAGGAAGCAACCTGCACCCACAGTGGGAGGGCACTACAAAGTCACGTGGCAAAGAGTGGGGATGTACAATCGCTTTCCAGGGGGTGAAATTTAAGACCCACAGCCCGTTGGCCACAATCAGCATCTATACCGTCATTACCAGCAGGCATCTGGCTTGGTTAAAAGAACAAGTTGGCAGAGAGCAGTCCTGAGGTCCTCTGGAGCCCTGCGTGGGGCTCATCAGCCCAACAGATTGCTGGTGGCCTCCTCTTCTCTTCTGCCGTTTCCTACCTTCCAGTGGCATTTTGACTCTTCCTCGTACACCTCCAGGCACCCTCCTCTAAACTCTCCCTGTTTCCCTGGCTCTGACTTTTGCAAAGACAGTCAGGTTCTTGGCAAAATCCAACTGAGCCAAGATAGAGCTGAAGCAAAAATCAGAATTCATTATAATGAATAAAATCCCTCAACTTTGCAGCCACTTCCTGTCTTGAACCTGACATCTCCCTGAAGTACACAGGGCTGGGAATGTTATCCAGGTTCCCACTGCACAGATGAGGAAACTGAGGCTCAGAGAAGTTATGCAATTTGCTAAACAGTCTCCTGGTAGCATAACAGTGGCCTGGCTGGAACTTGAACCCAGGTCTTCTCTCTCCGGGCCCTGGTAATGGGAGGGAGGGAAAGTAATCAAGCCCAGATCTTGAAAATAGCTCAGCCTTGGGAAAGACAGACTCGGTTGGAAAAAATGTCTGGGGGAAAGGTGTGTCCCACACAGATTGCCTGCACACACTTCCCTCCGGAAGCTTGGTCTGCACAGCCGTACACACAGCCCGGCTCGTAGCGGCCCTCCATTTGGACGTGGCCAGAGACATCCAGGCCACAAGAATTCAGTGTCCTTCTGAGTGCCTGGGAGAGCAGATTTTTCATCTTAATTCTAGGAACTGTATGAGTTTATTCATACCCATCCCTGAGCACCAAGGAGACATGGTTTACTCTGTCTCCAGGGATTTTTCCTCCAGCCACCCTTCCCCTTCCAATCCCTCCGCCCACCCATTCCTGCCCCCACCTTCTCCAGGCTGGAAGATGATCTCCCGATTTGATTGGTTTTTCAAATGGGATGAGAAATGTAAACAAAATCCATTCTGCGGTCTTTTTAGCTACAAAGTGGTGTTGCTATGTTTTGGAGATGGTAGTAAAAGAAGGACTTTTTTTTTTTTCACTTAATGAATTGGCTGACATTATGATGTCAGAAGGACTGGAGCCAAAGGTGTTTTGCTAAAGGGAGTCTCCCCACAGCCCCCTCTCCAGACGACACGGCACCCCTGGAGCCCATAGTACTTGGGACTGTTCACGCTGTTTACACACCCAGCTCCCCTGACTGCCTCTTTGTGGGAAGTTGTTTACATGAATTTATTTTGGGAAAATTCCATTAGACGGGACCAGGATTTCTTCACAAATCATTGCCTCTCACTTGTGTCTTGATCAAATCTGGGCAGGCCACTCTCTTCAGAACCCTGACTCTCTGTGCTTCTGTTAGGGGGTTGGAGGGGTGGGGGAGGGGGAGGGAGAGGAGGGGGAGGAAACATGAAAGATAATGAAGTGGCCAGCCAGGGAGGGGCTTAGAAAAAAAGAGGTCTGTCTAGTGGGTTCAGAAGCCACAGCACTGGGAGAACAAGGGGCTCCCCACTGGCTTGGGGCCTGCAGATGCACAAAGGCAGTTTTCCAGAGTGTAAAGACACACAGACTTGCTCATCTAGCGCCCTGTGCTAAGGTGCTAGAACACACAGACAAATTGACAATGCTCCCTGACCTCAAGAAGCCCAAAATTTAAAGAAAGAGAGAGCAACAGAAACAAACAACTCAATGGAATGGTCTTGGGGTCTTTGTGGGGCCTCCGCACCCTTGTCCCACCTGGCCCTCAGTCAATTATTGAGCACATTGATTCCTTCTGTGAACTCACGCTTGCTATTCACTCTGTTGAAGGAGAATCCCAAGTACTAGATGCACCCACTTGGTTCCCGTTGGTTTGACCATACGTTGGCATCACATGTGTACGGGCCAAACAGTTGCTTCCTTAGTGCCAGAGCAACCCCTTCTTATTCCCCGAAGACTTACTGGATACCTACTAGGTGCCAGGCCTCATGGATTCAGAGATGTTGAGACACCATCTTTGCTCTGCAGCAGCTCAGCCTGGGCCCAGTGAAGAGGGGAAGGGAATGGGGACCACAGAGAAGCCACCAAGTGGACACTTGCTCTCGGGTAAGGGGAGCTAGCTGTGGTTCCTGGTGCACTCCAAGGAGAGTTGAAAGGAAGCAGGGAGCTCTGGTAGTAACTCAGCACCATTCATGGGTGCAGGTACCCGAGGCCATCATCTGCCCAGCAAGCCTGGCTTCCTCCCCAGAGACACTTCTGACCTTGCAGACCTGTGAGGCTCATGGTCGCAAAGCTCACTGAGCAACCCTGGGCGGGTCTGCTTCTCCGATGGGCTTTTTCATCTCTAAGAGGAAGGAGCTGCACCGTGAGTTTTACAGATATGTTAGCCATGGAAAACCTTGTGGATACAAAATCTTGGGCAGTGCTAATGGCTCACACTACATACCAGGCACAGGTCTAAGTGTTTCACATGAATCAATTCACTTAATTCTCACAGTAACCCTATAAGTTGGGTACTTACTAGAGATAAGCAAACTTACAAAATATGAAGTGATTTGCTTGAAAATGCAATATATGAACCAGATAAAAGTACAGTTCCTTTTGTTGATGACAGGGTAGATTTGCTTGGTCCCTACAGATCTGACTGTAGACTTTCAGGGTTGGAAATAAGAAGACTCTCCTTTGCACACACTGATCCATCCCCCCTAGGACCCTGAAAGCCACCGGCGGGGTCCTATGTGTGGAGAGGCAGTGGGCAGGGTAGAGTGAGCCTTCATTCCAGAGTCAGATCTCAATTCCCATCCCAATTCTGTCACTCACCGACTCAGCAAGTTGCTTCAGCAAATTCCTTAAACTTTCCAGACCTTGCTTCCCTCACAGGGTTGCATGAACACTAAATGAGACCGTGGATTCAAAGCACCCAGTGCAGCAACTATGGTAGATATTCAAAAATACAGCAACTGTTGTTCTTACCCAGATGGGTACAAGGGGCAGTATGTTGTAATGCAAGATGTGATGCCATTGTGGGCCATTCCTTGAGCCCCAGACTGCCTATATTTCGGGGATGGAGACTATCAGAGGGGCTGACCTTAGTTTACTTTACATCCCGCACTGCTCTCAGCACATTTCCATGCATATTGCAAGTGCTGCTGGATGAATGAATGATTTCATGGATGGATGGGTGATGGATGGATGATGGATGGATGGATGGATGGATGGACGGATGGTCGGATGATAAATGGTCCAAAATGGTCAGTTCTCTATAAAAAGTTCCACCACACCCCCGTACGTGTCTCGTTTCAACACCTCAGGAAACACTCCAGCCTTTGCCTCCTCTTTACGTTTCCAGAACCTGTGGCTCATCTTGCCAGATATCTCCCTGTGGCCCCTCTGCTCAGCCCCTTCACAATAATGCATTGTTCCACTATCTGGTAGCTCTTGACTCTGGTTTTGCCTCAGAACAGTGTCTTTTGGAGCCACACTCCACAGCCCATGGGCCAACTCCATCCCAGTTCTCAGTTATCCCCTCCACAACCCCGGTCTGTGCACAGTGCTTTCAGGTTGTTGGGGAGGAGGTAATATGCAGGCATTCATTCCCTGGAGCCCCAGTCCCTGGAGACCCGGGCTGGAACAGTGGCTCCTGTGTATCTTGGCATTCCATGGCCAGACTCCAGCCATGCACTGAGGTTGTTTCATGCACAGCCTTAAGTGCTCTGTGCTCTGCCTTCTCAGGGCCAGGAGCAAGCCCAGCCTGAGACTCTGTCGCCCTCCCTTGGTAGTGGCTAGAGGTGAAGAGAGAGCCCAGCCTGCAGCAGAGTACAGGAGCCACAGCCGGCTCCAGCTTCCCCGGGGGGCCCATAGCAGCCCTCCGGCTGCAATCAATCCAGGTGCGGCTGGCTTCCCCAAGGTCAGGGTGGCCAGCCCAGCACACTCATGCACCACCAACACCATCACAGGTCCTGCTCTCACCATTACCAGTTCCAGAAAAATTACCCAATGATACCTTGGAGAACCTGACCCTTCCCCTCACAGATGCAGTGGTACCAAGAAAACCTCAGGTTCAGGTTCACAGGAGATAATGTATGTCATCTTCCTAGTTTCATGCCTCGTGCGGAAGGTAGAAAGGTTGACATGACTCCTCTCCCAAGCCTGGGGAAGATAATGAGGCTGTGTACAGGATGTGGGGTATCAACTGGCCTTTGTCTTTTTTTACATCCAAAGCCTCAATTTCAGGAAGGAAAGGCCCACATTTCAGCAGGGTTCCTGGTGGTAGGATGCTAATTAGCAATTATAGATTCAGTAGCAGGGGACCAGCTCGCCACCTGCCTGAAGGTCAGCTCGTGCAGACTGACACTGAGGACAGACACAGCTGGCGGGGGGAGGGCAGCTTGTGAGCAGCCGGTTCCCCACAGAGTGTGTGGGAAGTTATGTCCAGAGGCTGATGGGGTCTGTCACTTGCGGCTCACTTTACCCTTCAGTTACTGGCCTCTCTGCCCAGAGCCCTTCACCTGGGGAGCCTGTGCCCCCTCTCAATACTGCCCTCTCCTGGACACCACCTCTGGCTATTGGTTCCAGAGAAGAAAGTGCATTTTATGGGGCAGACGTGGAGGTAGAGGCCCCGCTCTGGAAGCACGTCCATCAAGTGTGGCCTGGAGCCCATCTCTGTGACAAGCACATCAGACCCCTGCGCCTGCAAAGACATCAATAGCACGCCCTGTACCTCCCCAGCAAGACCCTCCTCACCCAGTGCCGTCTTAGACAGGAACAAGGAGGGGATTCTCTGGTGGGCCAGTGGTTAGGACTCTGCACTTCCACTGCAGGGGGCACAGGTTTGAAGATCCCTGGCTGGGGAACTAAGATCCCACGTGCCACGCAGTGGCCGAAAAGAAAAAAGGAAAAGGAGGGACGAGGCATCCTGAAAGATGCATCAGGCACCTGAATAACCCAAGCTAAAGGTTAGTTCCCAAAGAGACTGTTAGCTACTAAGGTCATCTGACTGACTGAATCAAAATTTAAGAGGTGTTTTTCCTTTCCACTTTCCTGAAGAAGAGAAAGCTCGTAAGGAAAACAAAATCCATTATGGAGAATTGCCTTTGAACTTTAATTTCACTGCATATGTGATTAAAGTGTGAGGAAACTTATACTCCCACTGAAAACACACAAGCAGCAGCCCCAGAGGGTGGATGGGAGGGTTTGAGGCGTTGATGCAGGCCCAGCACTTCTCCTGGCTTGGAGTAAGTGTTCAATAAGTAAGAGCAATTATTATTATTTTTATCAAAATTAAGTTTATAATTACTGTGCTTCAAACATCATAGAGATTAAAAGAGACCTTCTCAGGGCTCTGATTTATCCCTCTCAAGCAGGACTTAGTGCTGCAGAGACCTGGCTTGACATCCACAGGCCACTCAATGAATTGTCACTGAACTCCATGGCTGAGGCCAGAGTCCCTGACACGAGCCGAGGAGGGTTCTCGTTTTCGGCCGGCAGGCCCAGGCTCCAAGATTCGTGGTAGATGGGGGGTACAGAGGAGGACAGGCGTGGTGCAGGCGAGGGTGCCTACTCCCATTCATGACTGCTGACCCTGCCCAGATCCCTGGGACGGGAGTTTAGGCTTTGCCCCAGGCCAGGCTTACTGAGAACGAGACTATTAGCAGAGAACCTGGGCCCCCCAGAGGAAGGAAAGCAGAGGCTTTAAGCCTTCAGCCAGGTCAGGAAAGGAGGTCACCAGGTGTCCACCACCTCCATCAAAGAGCCAGGCTCCAGGATGCTGGTAATGTCCTGTTCTTGGTCCAGGTGCTGGTTACAAAGGTGTGATCACCCTGTGAAAAATTTTCAGGCTGTATGTTTGGTGTGTGTGCAGTTTTCTGCACTTTGATTAAAAGTTTATTTTTTTAAGTCACCAGAAAGAAATCAAATGTCCTCCCCCCACACCCTCTGGGTTCTTCACAGCCCCTGTCTTGCTGGGCAGGGAGCATCCTGGCAGCTGTTGCTATAAATTGTCCAGTTTAATCCAAGTCAGTGAGAGATTGGGTCAGGCCAGGAATGGCCCTCATGGGATATTTCATTCTTTCACCATAAAACTCAGAGTCTGGGCTTCCCTGGTGGCACAGTGGTTGGGAATCTGCCTGCCAATGCAGGGGACACCGGTTCGAGCCCTGGTCTGGGAAGATCCCAAATGCCGCGGAGCAACTAGGCCCGTGAGCCACAGCTACTGAGCCTGCGCCTCTGGAGCCTGTGCTCCGCAACGAGAGAGGCCGCGACAGTGAGAGGCCCGCGCACCGCGATGAAGAGTGGCCCCCGGTCGCCGCAACTGGAGAAAGCCCTCGCACAGAAACAAAGACCCAACACAGCCAAAAATAAAAATAAATAAATTTAAAACCTTTCTTTGTAAAAAAAAAAAAAAAAAAAACTCAGAGTCTGACCTTAATTCGTTCTTTCATTCATCTAACAACTTTATGTTCACCACATATTTACACTCAGCATCCCCTAAACCAGATGCCTCACACCTATCCCGGAACCTGTCTGACCCCCTCTGCATCACCATTTATCCAGAGACAGACTCTAGAAGCTGTGCTCATGCCTCTAGTTCCCCGCAGTCGAGATTTACAACAACTAATCAGTTACACTGCAAATTCTGCTCTGGAAAATTTGCCAGGCTCCACCCCTTCCTTTCTACCACACAGCTAGTCTCTGGCCTATATCTGCCTCCTTTGGCACCTGGGCCATGACAGCAGCCTCCTACGTATTGCTGTCTGCAGCCTCCACACCCTCCAGGCCAACCTCCTATGCACTCATCAGAGACAATGTCATTCATTACCAAAGAGTCATTCATTATCAGAGACTCCTGATGGCTCCCTACTGCCTACGGGAGAAGCTTCAGCTTCGCCAGCAAGGCCCTCCACGACCCAGACTCACCCCCGGTGGCCTCCCTGCCTTCACCCCACCGACTGCAGGGGACCACTCTCCACTCCCCGTGTTTACCTGGCACATTGTTACTGCCATGACTCTGCTCACATTATTGTCCAATCCCAAATACTCTCCCCACTTCCCAATCCTTTGATGTTTCCCTCAGCCTCCAGGGCTCTGCTCAGAAGTGACCTCCTCTGGGGAGTCTTTCCTAATCCCCTGATCAGACTTCATCGCCTCTTCACTTGGCTGCCTATACTTTGGTACCATTCTGCCTCATCTTGTTGGGATCATTATCAGAAAAACCAATTGGCTCTCCCATCAAAATGTTTCCAGAATCTGGACATTTCCCATCACCTCCAATGCTGCACCTCGTGCAAAGCACCACATCTCTTGCTGGGATTCTTGCACCTGTCTCCTAACTGTTCTTCCCGCTTCCATCCTGGCCTCCTCCCAACAAGGTCTGTTTCTTACAGAGTGATTTTTTTGTTTTTTTTTTTTTAATAAACAACACTTTTTTTTTTTTTTTTAATTTTTGGCTGTGTTGGGTCTTCGTTTCTGTGCGAGGGCTTTCTCTAGTTGCGGCGAGCGGGGGGCCGCTCTTCATCGCGGTGCGCGGGCCTCTCACTGTCGCGGCCTCTCTCGTTGCGGAGCACAGGCTCCAGACGCGCAGGCTCAGTAGTCGTGGCTCACGGGCCCAGTTGCTCCGCGGCATGTGGGATCTTCCCAGACCAGGGCTCGAACCCGTGTCCCCTGCATCGGCAGGCAGATTCCCAACCACTGCGCCACCAGGGAAGCCGACGTTCTTTATTTTGAAATTAGATTTTATTTTTAATTTAGATTTTGCTCTTGGGATTATTTACGCCTGTGCATCCATACGGTGGGAATGCTGCATTAATGACGTGCTACTGAGCATCTCTGCCCGGCTCTACACTCAGTGACCTCACACTGGTAGCTTAAAAGTGGCCCTTGGTGGGAATATTTACGCCACAGAAATGGACAAAAGCCACAAATCATGGCTCCCCCGCCCCTCCCGCCCACACCGAGAGAATCAGTTGTTCAACTTTTACCAGCACCCCACTGAGTGCGGGGGAAGGAAGATGGGCAAGGTCTAGGGCGGTGATGGCATAAGGAGGAAGGGGGTGGGGTGGGGCGGGTTAATGGCTGGAGTAGAATCACCTCAACCAGGTAGCTTTGGCGAGATGAGGGAGAGTGACGAGGAAGAAACGCCTCCAAACCAGAGAATCATCTCTTGGTAAAGAAGCAGCGCTTGGAACCCAAGCCTTGGTCCCTCACTTCCTCTGCGTGCCTCTCCCAAAAGTCCTGGGTCGGCAACTCCAGGGGGAGCCCCGTGCAGCTGGAGGAAGCAAGCGCTCGCCTAAGATCACCTGAGGGGGTCGGCCCAGCCCCCAGCTCCCCGCCCCTGCGCCGCAGGTCCGCGCCTGTGTGTTTACATCTCGTGTATAGCTGCGTGCAGAGCTATTTGGGCGCCCACAGCGCTCCGCGAGCGGGTCTGTGTATATTTCTAACCACACAGCTATGTGTGGACAGCCCTACATACAGATCTCACCTACATCATCTCACACGTCCCCGCGGTGCCTGGGGCCTGCTTCCTGACCTCACGTCGGGGGCCGGGCCGCCATGGGAACCGCTCTCTCCCAGCCAAAGGCACGCAGCTCACCTCCCACAGCCAGCGCCTGCCTCCCTCCCAGGGACCTGGGGGGCCGGACCTTCCTGGTAAAGCGCTGTGGAGAGGCGAGCTATAAACATGCCACAGGCTGACCCGCATATGGAAATGAGGCTCGTGGTTGGGCCTGGCGCGCTGCCACAGGCCTGTGGCCTCGCTGCCGCCAAGTATCTTCAGCATGAACTTCATTAACATCGGCCCTCCTCTGCACCACCCCCCCCCCCAGTCCCTCCTCCGCTGCCCTGTCTCACCCTGCGTCTGTGGTGTCTCATTCATGGCCGAGGTCTTACCCTCAAGCCTGCACGAGGGGCCTGGCTCCGTCGCCCCCCCCACCTGACAATCATGACACTGTAATCACAATTCCGATTCCTGGACTAGGCGCTTCATTCCCGTGATCTCGCTGAATCTACACGGAAGCAGTGGACAGATGGAGGCTGAAGAGGTCAAGGACAGCACAGGTGTCCGGGGCTCCGTGCACACGAGGAGTCGCAGAGCCACACGCATCAGGCCGGAAGGGCCACTGTGCACGGAGAAGAGAAGATAAACCAGGCTGAGGGCAATGATGGCACAAGTGAGAGAAGGGGGTGGTTGGCATATGATGGGAATCAACAGGTGGCGTTGAAGAGGTGAGGGAGAAACAACAGAAAGAGAGGAGGGCTCCAAACTAAAGGCAAACAGAGGAAGGGTGATTGATAAAGAGGACGGTCAGTCCTTTTCCAAGCGAGTGGGGCAGAGGCTGTTCAGGAGGCCATGAGGAGGAAGACAGACCCTGCCCTCTCAGGCTGCGGACGTGCCAGGCTCGGTTCCCTAAGGGCCCTGGAAGCCCTCCTTGAAGACACGGGCCAAACGGGACCATCCCGAGACCACCATTCAAGAATGTCAAGCCCTCATTTCTTCAGTGAATTTTCAGGCCAGCCCTGGGCTGGGGTCCAACCACCACGGGGAGAGGGCGGGGGAAAGAGACAGTAAGACTTCTCTTGTTCTCAATGACCAGGGGCCTACGGAAGCTCCTCTGTTCTCTGTTTTCTCTGAGACCCTGACACAGGCTGGGGTTAATCCTGCACTGGGGCCGTGCTCATCTCCCACCTTCACCAGGCATATCGCTGTCCTCTGCAGATTTGTCCACTAAAGCCCCTTCCTCCCTCCCTCCTGATCTCCTTCCTTCCCCCTTTTCTTCCCCCATCCCCTCTTCCTATACCCTTTCTCTACCATTCTAACAGTTAGACTGTTCTTTCTTGAGTTGAACCACTCTCAGCCTCCCTTGTAGTTTCCACACACTTGCTCCCCCTTCTGCCCTCCGGGGCCATGCAGAATACACGGATAAGAAAACGACCATGAATGCTCCTGGGGATGCCAATGATGACGGCTAATATTATTCAGTTCTTATTTTGTACTAAGAACTTTGCAGCCATTACTTCATTTGTGAGGATAGCAACCTCACAGAATGGGTTCTTTGACTATCCCAATTTCAGATACTGAGAAACTGAGACTTGGAGGGATTCAGTAACTTGTCCCACATTTCACAGCCAACAGGTGGCAGAATTAGGATTTGATTCGTAATCTGATTCAAAAGCCAGTTCTCTTAACCACTGGGATGCATTCTT